>NW_027107456.1:138393-146486 GCF_000696795.3 Halyomorpha halys | reverse complement strand
CACCAGCCGGAATGTCCCTCACATTTCTTGTAAGCCCCCGGCCTTAGAGCCACAAAGTGTAATAACCGCCTTCAGCGGACCATGTTTTGCTCATCTTATAATGCCGTAAGGCAAATCAAGAAAAGTTGTATATACATGTATTATATATTATTTTATTATAATCCGTATTATATTTATATTATCAATAAAGAGGTTTGAAAATAAAAAAAAAAACAAAAAAAAAACCATTAATTATATTGTATAATAAAGGGTGGTATATTGGGTTATATAATAGTATATAAACTACATAAAGAAACTATGTATTTATTTACAATTTATTAATATGATTAAAATGATTCAAATAATTCAAATAAATGGTTGCCATAAAATATGATTCTTACATTATTGCTTATTGTTTAATTTATACTTACAGCTGTTGATTTGAATGATTAATGCCGTGGGATGTAGTTCCGTAGGTGTCGTCTCGTTCATAAGGGATGTCCAGGTCTCGTGGCCCTTCTTACGACTTCGTCTGGTCGAAGTCCATCTTGCTCCGCTCCGGCTTCTGCTGCTCTCTCAAGCCTGGTCCTCTCTCGTCTAAGTGTTCCTGTTGACTGTTCATTTTTATGATCTAGTTCTCCTGTGTCTTCTCTCCCACTTCCCTTTTGGGGCGTTACCTTATTTTTGAATCTCAATCCTCATTGGCCATAGGTGACAGAACGCTCCCGTGGTAGGCGTCCCCCTTACCAGGCCCGAGAGTGGATGGTAAAGTTTGACATGTCCAGGAAGGGCCTGCACCTGCTTAATTTGATTCTGGTCCCTCGTCAAAACCTGTCATTTTTGTTATAACACTTAAAGGTTAGCAAATCTAATTTTCTCAGAGGACTCTGGCAATGTGGCAAACTTAACACAGATTTCATATCCGGGGACGCACAAAATGGTTCCTAGAAGGATACCTTGACCAGATATAGGGGCAGATGACGAAACACCTTAATAATACCCATGATTGTCAAAAGGTCAATACATATCACTATACTATTCAATTTATTGGTACAGTAGTGCAGTATAAAATATAGAAATGTTTAAAATTAATTTTTATTTCTAAGATGTGATTACTAAGTGATCGTCCAATTGATAAGTTAATTGTGTCTTGTTTTATTTGCATGCTTCCTGTGTCTAGAGAGCATACGAATAGGTTTTTAATGAAAAAAATATTATGTAAATTTTTACCAATTATTGCAAAAAATATTGAGTTCTTCAGGATGCACGTATAGAGAGAAAAGTTTCCCGGGTAAATGTTATGCCTCAGGCAAGGTCATTAATTAGACCATGATTTTATATGCTGAAAAAGGCGAGCCCAAATTAAATTATTCCAGAAAAAACAGTCACTTTCGGAAGCCTTTTAATGTAATCCGATTTTGTCGTTGCTTTTTGAATTTATATAAAGTCGGGGTCGGGAATCTCATTTTCTGATCCTCCCCTTTCCCGCGGACACCGGAAGGCTCCGAAGACGCTGCGACTGCAATGCCGCCCCAGCCTAAACTTCATGCAAGCTAGGACCTGGGCTACCCCTACCATCACGCCAGGCTCCAGGACACGCTGTCCAGCCACGGAGGAACGAAGACGTCTCTTCAGAAACCAGGCGGAGATACACGGTCTTCACCGTTTCGCCCACCGTACACCTCGACGAGGGAAGCGGCTGTAGGACGCGGAAGTGACCGCGACAGTGAAACTTCCAACAGCCACCAGATAAGTCCATAATATCCATATTATATAATCTATGAGACCCCAATGCTGTTCTTTTTATATTATTATAGATAATATTCGATTAAATGACTAACACATTAACCATAATTGCCCCTCCAGGGATTAACACCTTTATAAATAAAGGAAAATACATGCATGTTGTTATGAGCAGAAAGTGTCTCACAATCTTCAGCCCCCCTTTTGCACACATTTAATTATAATCGCAAAATTACACTCGGGACACCTGCAGTATAGCACGAGCAGGTCCCGATGCAAACAGAAGCTCTAATTAGAAGATCTCAATTTTTGTAAATCTCAAACTGGACCCTCCAGGTTTTTTTTTTTTTTTTCTATGTTACAAACCAATCAAATGCATTTAAAAATATTTAGGTTGCAACTAACCAAAAACCACTCAACAGTGTGATTCCTACTCACTGTTGGAGTCAAAGTTTTTCATTTTGTGATACCGCCACTCAATAAAAAAAGTCAACGCTCTAGGCTGGATTTGAACCAGGACCACCAATAGATTTCACATTGGTAGGAATATGTCTTAACCGCTGAACTATGGGCGACCCCTTTATTTTTTTTACATTCTTAGTCTAACACAAACGTTATTTTATTCTTTCCTCTTAAATCATGCATTTATAATATGAACTCCTTTTATAACTGTTTTTAGTGTTGTTTTATTTTTGTTATTATATTTGTTATAATTAATTTTTTTTAAAGAAAGAAATAGTGTGAAATAGTAATATACAGTAAAGGTATCGCGGATCGGTGATAAGATTAAAGAAATAGTACTTAAATCATTTAATAATTAACTGAAACAACAATAATGTTATAAAAACATATTACACAATAAACGCCTTACTTTCAATAAAATTAATCATAAACCAGTGGAAAATGATCATTCTAATATTTGAATATTATTTGTAAACTGAATGTGCTGATAAGTATAAAAAGGATAACAGAGTTAAGCTTCATGTTTATTGAATCGAGTAATAAAGAAGGTCTTGAACTTTAATGGGTTTTTTATATCCATTAAACTGTTTTAATTTATATTATCTTTTGACATTTAACTTCTACATAAACTCTTCCTTATAGGTTAGTTCGTTTTAAACTGCAGTATAAGACGAATCTAAAACAATTATTTAAAACTGAACTATTGAAAATAAGTTTTTTGATGTTTTAAATAATAAACTCAAATGGTATATTTAATTTACGGTTATAAGTCGTGCAATGAAAAGCTAGAACAAAAATATCAATAAAACAACATTTGAATAATTAATTATTTTGTTGATATGACATTCGATTTCCTCAGTTCTCTGTCAATGTTAATTATATTAGTGCTTATTATTAACACAAATATGAAGTTGTTTAATTAGTTGAAGCCTGCCCTTCATCAAACAAAATTTATTTGTCAAATAATTGTCATCTGTCCAAAATACCTTTCCTCTGTCTATATTTAGTTAAAACCAGATAATACGTTGATGAAACTTTATTCAATGAATGACCTCTTAAAAAACAGCAATAATTAACATTAGTACATAGAATTATCTGATTTATAAGAATGCATTTTAATAATGATTCATGCATTAAACAAATATATATAATATATATAAGATCGAATTTTAATAACGATTTATACATCTGACAAATATATTATATATATACATATATAAAGTAGCTCAATTTTTAATTAAAGTGAAATATTAGCTCTTCCTATGTCCGACGAATTGGCCGACACGCAAACTAATCCCTGTGGAAAATAATTTGGTTGAGATTACAAAAACTTTAATATCTGTAAGATTCAGTATAATTCTGAATATGTTCAGGTAATGCGGATTATTTCTTTTTCAAATTTATTTATCATATCTAATATATTATAAATATGGTACGCAAGGTACGAAGAAAAGCCGTTGAGTAATGCACTAATGTAGTTTAGTATTGAGTACAGTTCTCAACAATATAAAGTATTGTAGTTGAATGTACGTGGTAACATCTCATATTTTTTTCGCTTGGAACTCGAGTACTTTATAATGTTTCTATAGTATTTTTCATATAATAGATACTGGAATATTTACTATTATAGTGCAACTTCTATATAACCGATTCCCAAGGGGAAGATGATTTTATATATTATACAGAGGTGTTCTTTAATATAAACGACTATGACGCTTAATTACATTAGGTTTCCGGGCAAAAAGGAACAAATTTAATACCTTGAACCCCCTCATATTAGGAAACACCTCCACTCCGGATGTGGACACCAATTTGATTTCCCATAAGAAATTTTTACTTCTCTATGGCGGGCAAAATAATATTAATGTAGAAACTCAGGTTGCCAGAATTGACTGGAATTAAAGACATTAAGACATAGCTCATTATATTTAGCCAAAATTTAGCATATGTATACAGCACATAATTTTGTGTATACACCATTCAGTACATCAAACCCCTCAAATTTTAAGATACAAATAATCCAAATATTGAATAATATAAATCAGTCTGTTGGTCTTTTCTGAGAATAAGCCGTCTTGATTTTCTTTTAATTTTGAATATCAGTCACAAATTACCCCACGACGACCTTCGAGAATCTAATCGATACAAACAATATTATTATTATTATTTTTTTTTCATTCATAAAAATATAATAGCTTAATTTCATTTTTGCGTGCTGTTTACCTTGTTGTTTATATTAATCAAGCATTTCTTAAGAGATTCTTAATACAAACAACAATGAAAACAAAAATAAAACTAAGCTATGATACTTTTATGAACGAAAGAATCATTTATATGATTCTATAATATTTCAGAAAAATAAATGCAACTTTTTTGGGGTAATAATTCGTATCAACCATCGTTTTGAAGGAGACATACGAGTACATTGTTTGTAGAACGTATTGTAGGATAGGTAAATGATAATAAAAAAAATTGCATACATATTAGCTCTTTCATCTCAATAAAAAATTATACAATAATCATACATATGTATAATATATAAATATTGATTCCATTTCTGGCTCTCAGGAGCGATAGATTTTAACGAATTTGGTACTAAAGAATGGGAATGTCATTAAGAAGTGACGAATTTCAATTTTGACTCTTAAATTCTTTCTGGATCGTTAATACAACGTAATAAAAAAGTGGGAGGTTTTAATATTCTGACGGAGGTAAGTCGGTGGATCGAAACGCTGCAAATTTAGTTTTAAAGATTTCGATGCGTACAGCAATGCTCAAGTGATATCAGGAATTCATCGTATATTACCTGTGTTTTGAAGCCCAAAAATAATTTTTTTTTTGAGATGGTGCACGAAGTAGGCACGGGTCAAACCTCAGTCTAAGGTTAGCTATCTCAGAGCTACTAAATTACTTATTACGTAAACTCTTACTAAAAGATAGTCATTACAATGTATGCAGCATTACCGAAGGTACCTGTTAAATTGACTTTCTCGATAATATTACAATGTAAATACGAATGAGCATAATATAGCTTGTATTTTAATGAATTAAAAAGAAGGCAACACCTAATGGGAGGGTTCTAGTAGGGATAAACTACTTCTTTAATATAATAAAGGGAAGATGGGTGGTCAAAGAAATACTCAAATAGTGATAACTATATATATTCAGTCAACGTTTCGTCCACGTTGCAGGGCTTCATCAAGGCTAAAAAAGATACAAATACTTAAATGATGTAAACATTAATGAACAAAGTAAATGAAAAATTAAAAATATATGTATATATAGTTGACCGTAAAACTTAAATATAAGAAGGTGGTCAGGGTTGAGGTCCAAAAAAGAAAAAAAAGTTATAAACTATTTGTTCTGTTTTTGACCTCAACTCTGACCATCTTTTTATATGAAAAATTAAAAAGATGTACAGTGAATCGTAAAAATTAAATACGAGTACTGAAAGGTTTTTGACAATTATTGAAAACGGAAAAAATTAACAGATAAAAAAAGAAGAATTTTATATTATAAACTAAAAGATAGGGAAAGGGGAATAAGAATAAAGGAAGATAGTGAAGGGGATAGGAAACTTACCTAATGGACTGGAAGTCAGTGCGACAGAGAACGGTTGACAGAATGTTATAGAGATGTAGTGGAGATTGAGTTAAAATACGTTACATTTGAAAATAATTTTCAAAATAATGTAAAGAGTATTGGAAAATTTATTTGATTTTATTCTCTAATTTTATATTTTTTCTTTTTTTATCTCTATTTTTTTTTCCTTATTCATTAACTGTCTAAAACCTTTTAGTATTCTTATTTAATTTTTACGTTTCACTTTTTAATTTTTTATTTACTTTGTCCATTTATGTTTACATCATTTAATTTTTTGTATTTTTTTTTAGCCCTGATGAAGCCCTGCAACGTGGGGCGAAACGTTGGACCATCTTTTTTTTTATCACTACACACCATCAATCATCGATCTTCCAGTAGTTCTTAAACATTTATAAAAAAATATTTAAATAAATCGGTGTTAATATTTATTGATACCACTATCTGGGAATAAATATCGTTGATGTTTTTGACTTTTATCGATCGGGTTGAGTTAGAGTCACTGGGGGAAATGCTGACTAAAACTTAGCATCTCGTTTGCCACAATTATACTTTCAATGTCGCTCTGTGAAAGGATAACTCGATTCAGTGCTCTTTATATCTTGCCCTAGAGCTCGTTAACTGAGTATGCTTGGTAATTAAAGGAGCCATCCAATTGTGTTATGGAGAGCTCAAGCCCGCTTTGATCCAAACCAGGCGAGATGTGAGGTTGCGGTGAAGAAATATGAGACCACTACGAATCACGGTAAAAGGTATGTATACGTTTTCCACAAAGAAATTTTTCTTTCATTATTAATTTATTCAAAGCGTACTGGTTTAAATAAATTAATAAAGGAACTCTTCTGGGTGCTTATAAACAGCTGTGTACATCCATTAATTAATTGTTGGCGGAGAAGAGTCGTAATTATTTAAATTATTTAATACATCTTCCAAATATTTTATTACCACAAAACTTGAAGAATTTCAAAGAAAGAATTGCTTCTTTTCTTATTCATGCATTTCTTACCCTCGGATATTTAGATTTTACAATTTTATTGTATACTTGTAGGTTCAAGAATACATTGTAGGCCTAAATAATATTTTAATAAAAACTATTGATTAACTAAGCAATATTATAATAGAATAAATAATAAATAGAAATAGAAAATTGAGGATTTAAATATATAAATGACAATAGCGGCTTAAATTTGTAATCACGGTAAGGCATAATCCTCACTGTTAAACGATTCAGCTCTCATCTTCTTTAAAAAAATAAAATAAAAAGAGAAATAAAAAATAAACGGCACTTAAGTATTATGCGTTCAACAAATTCTGTAGAGCTTTCAGTTATAACCTGTCTTTGTTTATTAATATAATTTACGTGTTTGAGCCTATGTATTTTTGCTGATATGCAAGCTGTGTATTATTAACTTTATTTAAGCAATTAATTTATCAGTATTTTAACAATGTTGAGAAATGATTCAATTATTTTTCCCATAAACTATGAAATATTTAGATATATTAGTTACAATATGTGACGACAATTTTGCTTTGATAGTGAGCATCATAATTATTTCAATCACATTTACCCATCGTCGTAAACCCATGACTTTCCTCCCCACAGTATCCTTTAACGATACCCTAATTATTCCCGTCTAACAGATCCGTTACATAGGACTACATTTGGACAAACGACTGACTTAAAATCCTCATACAAAACTGAAAAGACAAGAAACTGCTTGTTGATTCCGATTATTACCATCTTTACTTGATAAATGGTCTATACTTCCAATCCATTACTAAAGACTCATTTATATGACTATAATAAGGCCTATCTGGACATACGGAGTTGAGATTTTGGGCTCCACTAAGCCATTGAATTCGTCTTGTATACAATTCTTACAGTCCAAAATTCTGGATGCTTCTTACTTTGCCACAAATTAAGTCCGCAATGTTCCATATCTTGCTGATTTGACCAGAACCAAATATCAATCCTTACACTTCCCAAACCCACTTGTTCCTAACAAGGCTTCTCCTTCATTACCTGATAATCCCCCTAGGTTTCTGAAAAGAAGATGGCCTCGAGGTTTTCTCTAGAAATGTTATTGGAGTTCTATCAATGGGTAGATTCTTCACATATTTGTTGCATACTATTTTATAACTAACTGCAAATTTACTGATTGTATATATTTTAACACAGTTGGAAATATCAATAATTTTTTTTTTTTTTTTAATATTTCAATATATCCTTACAGTACAACATAATTGTTCAGATTTTCAGTTTAATTCGAAATTTTTTACTATTGTAATACATTCTGTAAATTTATATT
>NW_027107456.1:132728-138343 GCF_000696795.3 Halyomorpha halys | reverse complement strand
TTTTAAAAATATTGTCAACCGTTCCTATAGTTTCATGGTAAAATTAGGATTTGGCAAATATTTCTTTTAACAATAATGTTCTTCACATTTTATGGTATGTTTTCTGTTTTTTCACAGCCTGAAACATCTTTGTATTATTAAATAAATAATAATTATTAACTTTGTAAAGTTTGAATATTTGTGTTATTTTCATCACAATTCGGCTGAGAAGGTTAAGAACAAAATCTAAACCAAGGCTAAAAACATTTCTCCTGATACAGTGGTAATCCACAAAAGGCAGGTAGAGACCAAGAACAAATGGGACGTAAGTCCACAAACCGCTACGACATTTTGCGGCGGGCTTCAGAAATTCGTCTTCATATCTTGGTCTTCTTCCAAGTTTATTTATTTTATTGCACAATAAATAGAGAAATGTTTATATTTAATAAATTTTTCAAATGTCTCCAAATAATATAACTAGTTATTATCCAAAAACATAAATCATTACATTTCCAAACCAATAAGACTTTTTAACCCTTAAAAAGACTTAAGCCTTTCACAGAGTGATAAAGTCAGGGATGCCAATCGAAAAAAAATCTTTTTTTTTATGTTTAAAAAGACTTCAGCTTGTAATAAAAAATGTAAAAGTCGTGTTTTATATGCACCTAGTTAATAATTAGTTCTTGTCTAATAGATTTTAAAACATGGGATACATAAGCCAAAGGCACAATCCGGGCAGTAATATCGTCTTTACTTCCTCACTATTTTCCACTTATTGGTTTCGAGCAGTCTACACAAAGTCTATACGGTTTAGCCTTATTGGCAGTTGACGGAATAATATCAATAAAATGTCTTTATGTCAATGGGAGCGGAGTATAGGAAGGTCTACCACCTTTGGTACTTTCTTGTTGTATTTTGCTTTTAGTTTATCTCTCAGTTCAAGTCCAAACTGTAAATAGGCCATTGTTCAGTATTCCTTTTTATGCAATATATATGCATTCGATATGGCGTGGTCAAGGAGTTGTATAAAAAGTTTATAGCAGTAATATTTGCCTTTGCTTTTTGTTGTAGAGTGAAATCTTAAATTCTGGTCGGCCTTTTCTACTTCTCCAATGTAAAATTGTATTCGGATACAACCTTATTTAGAACATATAAATTTCACTAATAAAAAGGGTACTTATAAAATATAAGTTTATTATATATTAAGTATAATAATATTGTAATATTATTATACTTAATAATGTATATTAAGTATAATAATATTGTAATATTATTATACTTAATAATGTATATTAAGTATAATAATATATAACGTTATGATATATATATAAGTATATCGTGGAGGGAGGAGTATAAAGAAGGGGCTTGTAGAAAAAATGAAGTCAAATAGGCGGGCCTAATGTGCCTTTCAGGGGCGTGACTGAGAAGAAGAGCCAATCTCTGGCTGTCTTCTGTTTTAGTTTAGATTTTAATGGTGAACATTCCTGTTTACTTCAACGTAAACCTTCCTTTCATGGGCGTGGTCTTTTGGTTTCAATTTTCATTATGTTATGCCACCCCAATATGCTTTAATCAATTAAGTAAACTAGTAAGGTTATATAAACAAAATATACAGCACGAAAGTTAAGTAGAATAAATGGTTCCCAGCTACTTCCTAGTAAACATTAGACAACCATGTGAATTTTTAAAAAGATTTCTGATTCTTGCCACTTTCATAAAATCGATTACATGACCAAAAAAAGGGACCAAACGCTGTAATTCTTCCTCTCTCACCGGATTCTAATCTTCACGTTTAGATATCTCTGTATTAGCCTTTCTTAAAAATAAAATACTTGGTTGACTAAATGGCCTTTAGTTTCAAAGTTCATAATTTATAACCTGAAAAACGCGATATCAGATTTAATAAAGGTGCTAATTTTGATTATTTTATTCCCAAGAATAAACATATCTCCTTCACTTTTATTTAGTTATGGTGTTCAGGCTTCGAAGGTTGAAAACGCTTTACAACACACAATTAAAAATAGTGTAACCTCCTCAGGTTTTATGATTTTCTTTCTCACTAGTAAAAATTTATGTTTTAAAAAAAAAAGTGTCGCTACTTTGTTTTCTCTTTCACTAGTAAAAATCTCTGATATAGAAAATATTATTTTTTTATTAAACTCACTTTTTTTAACATTACTAAGCAATAATCGCATTTTTAAAATTAAGACAATTCAGTAAACGGATGAATGTGAAATGCTGTTTTTCTTTGAAAACCTCTATTCCTCACTTTTCATCGCTCTTACAAAAAAGTGAGGGAATGAGAAAGTATGTGAGCAAATGATATTTTAAACTGAGCTCGTCAAGAATGAACGATTAAACAATAGCATGCATGAATAGTTAAAGTTAGAAGAGGGAGAGATACAGTGAAGGAAACAGTCGAAATTTATTTATTTGTATTGTAAAATTCGACAAACACTCATATTAGTGTTATTTTAAATTGTAAACTTTAAGCTTATTTTGTTAATTGTTGTGCTCCATTTAGCAGGAATATTTCGAAGAAATAAAATAGTTTAGAATATTTTTTCTTACGCTATTAAATTTTTAAATTTCTAACTTACTTCAAAACTGAAAGTCTATATGACGTCAACTTCTTTACTACAGTTTCTTGGGAACTTTGAAAACAAATTCACACTTGACAAAATGTTTTTATTTCCACTTTAATATTCAAAAATTTTATCAATCCAATCCTCCCACTTTCGAAATACCCGTTTTGATAACTATTTACAACATTAGCAGATTGCAAAACTATTTCTTCCAAGTGCACTAACGTTTTAATCACAGAAGTTATCAACAAATGACGCAAACTTTACCCCCACCTACTACAAAAGTGCTGCTTTAATCGACTACAAAATTCTGGCAAGTTGCCTCTGAGCCCTATCCCTAACTGATAAAATTCAAACTCACAATTCGTTTGAGCTCTGTTCCAAACTTCTGTATAATACGACGACATGGACCATTCATGAGCTGTGCCATGTTCAGTTAAAAGACCCTTTCCATTGTGAGGGATCTCAAACGAATTTTTTTTTTCCTCTCTTTCATATTAAATTAATAATAAACTCTCTTTCGTTGTAGAATTTAAAACAATAGTACTAATTAAATTGGACAACCTCCGGTAGTGTTTAGATAAATTAATTAAAAACTTACAGGTCGGTGTATAAAATTTCACAACGTTGTTTATTTTCAGTTGTAAAGAAAGAATGATGAGGAAGAAGTTAATAAATACATAACAGAATTCATTTTTACTTTCATTTTATTTTTAGGCTAAAGAATTTGTTTTACACTTATTCATTTGTATTTTATGTTAATATCTCTCCATACATTAAAAAAAAAAAAATTGAATTTATTGATAACATTTTTAACACTGACTAAGTGATATCTCATTTTGGGTAATTAATATTTGTTGTCCACTTATATATAAATAATATAGCAACTATAAGATATGTTAAAGGTTAATGTTAATGTTAAATTTGTTCGTTTGAACTATAGCAATTCATATTTACTATGTGCTTCACATTCAGAACTTGCATACATATATATTTTTTAAATTTAATTGAAATTATACTGAAACAATGTTGTTGCTTAGTGATGTAAAAAATAAATAAATATTTCTTCACATTCCTCCAAGTTTTTACTGTACTTTTGCAGTAGCATCTGGTTTGAATCTTAAGCCACATCAAGCGATCAGACATGGTTGATCATAATTACCAAAAAATTGTTTTCCTGTACACTTTGTTAAGTCCATCGGTTAATAGTGTAAATAGCTTCTTATTATAATTATTCAAAACTAGAGAGGTATTTTTTTCTATGAAAATTCGTATTTAAGGATGCTAAAAATAAATGCGCTTGCTTTTTCTGCAAAGAAGGAATCTGGCCTCCTTTTTCTACAACCGAATTAAGGTCACACACAGAGAAAGAAATTTATTCAATCATGCTGCCCAAATACATCGGGTCGCTACATTACACAGCATACTGATCAATCCGTGATCGGACATATATAAATTTATAAATTACATTTTTTTGATATGATACAATATAATAGAAAGATAACACATTTTTTTTTCCCACATCATTATTTTACAATTAATATCAGTCTACAAACTAAATACAAGCTTTTCAATTTATTCCTTTTTTTTCTTTCCCCTCCATTTTACAACCAAAAAAAAAATATATATTTGTTTATTAATCGATACAAAAAGAAGATGATTTTATGTTATATCTATTAAAATAAAAAATCAGAAAAAAATAACAAAGTTATTTTTTATGGATTAGATATAAATTAAAGTAGAATAATTTAAAAAAATGTTTTTTTAAAAATAGAAATATCTATTACTAAATTCACACAATACATTGTAAATTTTACTAGTACTATAAAAAAATCTTTATTTTTTGGCCGATTATTTTGAGATTTAGCTACAAAGTTACCCGTCATTTGAGCATGATTGAAACTTCAATAAGGACCTTTGTAATTGACAAAAAAAAAATGAACACATCAAATTATGATGATTTACGTTCCAAGATAAGTAGAACCAAATATACACCAGATAATCATTTACTTTCATATTAAAATAATTAATACAAATAATAAACCTTCGTGTAATACTTTGCAGCGCTTTTTGTCTGTTTTTAAAAATTTAAATTAAACTGGAATTTGTTTAAACAAATATTTTTACTTATGATCTCTTCAAAACTTTCTATTGGAAAATCTTTTTAAAGTAAAATTTTTAAATCCTTTCATATTAGTTATCCCTCCTTAATAAAAATATAAAATATGAAATAGACGTTCTTGAATTTTTTTTTAATGATTAACAATTTAAATAGTACTTACTCCCTTGCGGTATAAGTGTTGAACCCTTGATCATTATAGGTTATTGTGGTACAGATTTAATGTTTTTATTTAATGAGTTAAGGTCTTTCAAATATTCATTACAGCCCTTATAACAATATGGTCAACTGATGATTTTTTTTTAGTGTATTCGTGACAGACATGACTGAACAATGAAGAAAGGATGGAACTGTTGGTGACAGGAGTGATTGAAGCAGGGCATGTACCGTTATCAATATAAGATTATCCGGCTAGCCGTTAACGACCTTGGAGGTCCTAATAGCCCCTGGAGGCGGTGGACCGTGGAAAAACGGTTTTCCTGTTTTCCAGACACGGAGGCATTAATTTCCTTCAAGAAGCGGGGCCTGCGGTGGGGCAGGGCTGGCTAGAACCGGTGGCTGGATTCCAGACAGCACGTTATTAGGGCTCTCCCATAATTATAATTATAATACCATAATTGGGGCATTTAAGACCCAAAGAAACTAAGGTTGAAGTAAATTATCTTTTGAAGATTAAATTTTGTATATTGATAAACCTCAATTGTATAATTTTGATTTTGTAACAAAACGGTTTGTTTACTCCAGTTTTTGTAATACAAGGTCTGTTTTACCTGCATCGTAATATACTTTCATTTAAGGATAACTATTTGTGTACAATTTTTAAACCAGGAAGACGAGATAATATAATATTATTATATTTTAACCACATTCCATGACAGTGACGCATACTAACATACTTATCATTACCGACTCTCTAAGTCCACTAAAAGCCA
>NW_027107456.1:98563-132678 GCF_000696795.3 Halyomorpha halys | reverse complement strand
CGTCATTAAATGTGTGATGAATATGGGTTTAACTTTGGGTGGTAACTTACTGGTGCTTAGGCGTGCTGATAATTTTTTATTATTGGGTGAGGACAAAGAAACTATGGAACTAAATACAACCGCGTTAATAAACTGAAGTAATGAACTAGGTCTTGAAATAAATACGGATAAAACAAAATACATGATTAGCAGTAGAAACGCGAGCAATTTCGGTGATATAGGTAATATAATATAATATTATCTTTAATTTATTATTTTATTATAATATAATAGTATACTATAGTTTTCTAAGGCCTCTCGTCCACTTGGAGCGGAAAATTGCGAAATCAATTTCTCCGAATTCTCATAAATACGTAAGAACGATCCAAACACGTGACTCAGTAAAGGACTGCGTCCACTAGGCTTGTACCGTTCGTCAGTTTTCGTCAGAACAGGTGCGAAGTGCTAAGCAATCCCATTTTGCTGGATTTTAGTTGCAAACGAATGCAAAGAAAGAGAATTACAAATAGACTGTAAAAAGTTAATTTCGAAGAAATTTCAAAAATTTATCTCAATGGCGGTGGTCATCCCCGATTTGAAGATATGGCCACAATTGAGAAAATTTACCGAACTCGTTTCTTTTTGCGTAAATGTGATTCACCCACATTTTCCGTCTTCGTCGATATCGTGTGTGCCTGATACGTCATTAAATCAAAGGTGATAATTCCAAAATTAAAAACTCTTCATAGGACATGCGAACGGTGTTGGCACGAATTCGTTGTTTCGCAGTTCCCAGCTTTCTGCTCCTAGTGGACCTGAGGTCTAACTAATAGGACGGGACTGAATTGCTTGTCCCACTGAGTTATTTTATAATATTTTTATTTTCGATTTTAATTTAATTTGTTTTTATTACTATAACATATAATCAATGAGAAGTTTTGATCTGTTAGGTTTGTATAATTTTTAAAAATTTGATAAAACGATCGTTTATAGGACAATAAAACCTCTAAGTGGTATAACTTATATTTATATATTTACATGTAAATATGGTTATACTAGAAATAATAATATGACGCTAGTAATATAAAATTATAATTTATACCAAATTACTTATTATTCAATAATAATTATATTGACGAACATTAAATCAATTATTTATACACTTTTTACATATTGGAGAGTTATCATCAAAATTTCTATAATCTTTTTTTTAAATAAACGAAATCTATACTGCTTCAACCCTGACCCTGGATTCTGTACTATGAAAGGAAATACTATCTTTTGAACAACGGTCGTACAAAGAGGTGATTTTTTCATGCTCAACGGCCAGATTTACCACCAATTAAGCGTACTCACTTTATAGAGGGTGTGCCCCAGGAGGGCTCCTGAATCCACAGGGTTGACTCACGGTTACATTAACAGAACAAATTATTTGTCACAGCTGAAATTGAACCTGGGTCTCAGAAGTTAAAATAGCGCCTACTCACTCCTCTATGCCTCAAATAGGTAAAATAAAATGCCTTTAATACTAATACATATTATTATTATATATAATACTATAATATATTTAATAATAATAGCAATAAGATAAAATACCTTCCCTACTAAAGAATTAGTTTGCTGGAAGAGAAGCGCTGATATCTCTTGGAACTCTGCTTTTCCTTCCACACGAAGGAGGAAAAGGTTTCTTTAGAGTATTTATATTTTTGTTCATTAATATCACATTTCTATTTTTTTAATTTTGTTAGTATTATTGTTATCATTTACATTTTCCCTTTTTGCTTTTTCTGGATATAAGTAATGAATGAATACTTAGAACTCTACTACTTATTTCCCTTAATTGTGGCTGTTTGTATTATTATCAGTCAATAAAAACTAAAAAAAAAAAAAAAATGCATTTGTTTATGTGTTTCTAAATATTTCAGGTCACAAATTTTATTTTCACTCTGGCTTCCCAGAATGCATGAAAGATTTATTTTTTTAACTCAAGTAAACTACACACTTCTTGAAAGAAAAAAAAGTGGTTGTTATATAGAGGATTAATTAACCCTTTACTGTCCTTGAAAAAATAACTGCTTGTGGTAAACATATTTTGTTAACATTTTTTATTTTAAAAATTATTAAAAACATAATAACTAAGATCAAGGAATTTTTTCTTAAGCAATAATTGTAAGGCACTGAAAGATCAAATTACAGCTTCAAAAGGGTTCATTTGACACCACCCGTCCTTCATCCTCCATATTCTCAGTATCATCAATCTTTAGAAAAATAAAAAAAATATTAATTACTTCCAAACAAGGTAATTTTTTTTTCTTTCTGAAAGCATAGTGAAGTTAAACTGTAATTATAGGTAGTGTAATTAGTTAGTAGGGCTCATGAAACCCAAGTGTTTAGTGGCGATAAACATGAAAGAGTTTTGCCTACATACTTCTAAACTAAACTTGAAGTCTAGACCTATACTATCTTCATATTCACATTTCAGCCGACACATTCATTATAATTTTTAAATAATTTTTCTTTAAGAGATTCTTTCGTCTCCTAAGTAACAAAATTAAACAAATATATAATAAAATATCATACTATCATTTCATTCGAATTAACACGCATACAAAATAACAGAACCTAGGTAGCTGTCAAAATACTTCATTTAAAAAAAAAAACAGATATAAAAAATGTGTTACTTTTAGCAACATGTGCTTATTACTAAGGGTTTACTATCGGTAAGCAAGTCCAGTGGACTTAGTTGAGAAAACTTTCATCTGTGGCCCATAGAAATTCTTAGAATAATTATGAAATTGGAATTGAAAAAACTTACATGGGAATGGGACTATCATCTTGTCCTCATTTTCATCTGAATTTAGCTTTCCCAATTTCTTCTGCTATAAAGAATTTGAAGGTTTATAAGCCTTATAAGCCTGTTTTTATGTAGCCACATTTCCTCAGATTCTCTACCACTATTAGATGAAATGTAATTTAATATAGACGCAATGGCTGCAATGTTATGAAATGGGGCCATAAAAAATTTATCATGGATGTTTTTTTCTAGCTTATCACTGTATCTTATCACAAAACGCACGCTGACTGTTAAAATTGATAATGGATTTTTTAAAACCGAAATTTCAGAAATGTAGGAATAAAATTTCTTAGTTCTAAGTTTATTAAGTAAAAGAAGCTCTGTATTGATTTTAGATCCTTTCAAAGGAAAAGTTACCACATTAAGATTTCATCTGTCCGATATTGAAATAGCAGCATTTGAAATGCAATTTCTAAACTTGGCTGATAAGGTTTATGGAAATCAAAATTTATACGTCTCGTTACGTACAGTGAGAATTTCAATTTCAGTACTAGGACTAAATGAATAATTAATTTTCCAAATAAATAGTTTATTCTATAGAAATTCTCTGACCGACAAAATAATCGATACATGGAAGAGCTTACTGGATCGATACGAATGAAGAAGTTTATATTTGTTATTCCTTGCATCTTTGGCTTAACATACTTGTGTGAACAAATATTTTCCAATTTGATCCTTAATCTAAAAATCTCAAAAATAGATTAAAAAATCAAATCACTGATAAAAACTTGGGTTCATATTTAAAATTAAAATTAAAAATATACACATCTAATAATATTCTATTCATTTATACACACGGTCAATCAATAACCTTCCAGTAATAATATTATAGTTTAAAGGGAAGGCATACACATTGTTTTTAATTACTAAAATGTTTACTACATACATGCGAATTATTTATCAATCTAAATAAAAGTAAATTTACGATGTTAGTTATTCAATATAATTTATTAAAAATGTTTAATTTATTATATTAAAATTTTACATAATTAATTAAAAACACTTTTAGTGCTGAAATACTCTCTTCAGCTTTAAAATGTTGTCGATCACTAATGAAGGCCGACGGTCAATTTAGCTGAGGTTAAAAATTTTGTTATAACTAGGGACTTGATTTTCTTGCAATTAAATCTTTTGTTCCCTAACATTAAACTCAGCGATAACTCGACAGAAATTCGAATCATGGTTAAAACAATCAAAAAACACTAATTTTATATTTTATTATAGCACCTTTAGGGATTTATTCACAAATTTTCACTTTTGATGTCATTCTGCACAAAATTGCATAATTTGCTCTTTTAATGATACGATTTAATTTTTGAACTAGATTTCTCATATTATAGACATTTTAATATTTTTTTTCTTATTTAATGTATTGTTTAAAATTGACAATGCATTAACTATCACATGTTGAATTTAATCGAAAAAAGTATTCGTCAGCGGGTAATATTACACATTAAACAATAAGGCTGATTTTCGGTTTTCACAGCGTTTTTCCACATTTTGGGTTTTTTACTCAACTAAAAGCTGATCTCTAGTTATAACTATTGAATATATGCCAATATTTTGTCTCAATTGTTCAATTCGTATCAAAAGGTCCCTTGCAGAATGAACCATTGTTCACCTTTGTAAAGTATAATATCTAATCAGGTATTATTTGCCAATTATCTTTTACATTCATACATTATTTACATTAGCATACGTTTTATTTTTTGGCGTTTTCTAGACAAAAAAAAAATTCTATGAAATCATAAAACGATTGGACAAAAAGTATGATATTAATAAATGATTCAGTGAGGGATTGTACTAAATGTTTCATTAGGGGCATTCATGATCTTTAGTTGGAGAAATATTTCCACCATTTAGCATTTTAAAATGGTATAACATTTGATATGGTCAAAGTCTATAAATAGATCAGCTAAATGGAGAATGACGTCACGCCACAGACCAGCTGAATCCCACACCATTTTGTTTGTTGTCGTTTTGATAGATTAGTTGCTCTTAGTGGGTGTTGTTTCTTGTGTTTTTTTTTTTTAACGCTAAAAAAGTAATTAATAATAACAATGGAAGTAAGGATAATGTAGTGAAAAAAAGTTAGGAAATCCGCCAGGAGCTCCACAGATTATCAACAATTAATATAATGGAACACCACCAAATCAATATTTTATTTGTTGATAATCTTATAGAGGAAAATTAAATGTTAATGATTTTAAATTTTAAATAAATAGGTTTTGAACTTATAATAAAGAAAATGACCTGGGCAGAATAGCCTGCAAAAGAAATTTTAAATTAATGTGAGGAAGGGATTATATTGAAGATATCCTTGAAGATGGCTAGAATGGCCGAAACGTTGGACTATTGAAAAATAATTTGTTGAGACAGAATTGGATAGTAATTTTTGATTTATTTAGTAACTAATTACCTTGTCTCAAAAAATTTTGAAATAATATAATTATATTAATTAAGTATAAAAATTAAGTATTTTTTAAAATAAATAAGATCTCGATTAATAAATTAAATAAAAGCCTCTCATCATAAATTCATATCTCTCTGCATTAGTTTAAATCTTTCCTTATTTAAGAACCTTGGCCAAATTTAATATTAGCTTTATATTGACTTTTTTTTAATCATCATTATTTATCTTTAATATATATAGTAAAAAAGTCTTTTAGTAAGTTTTATATCTCCTCTTTATTTTTTTTAAAATATTTATTTATTGCTATTTACAACTGTACATCATAATACATTTAGTAAATCTGATCTAAGTTAAATTGGAATGTTACAGGCGTGTATAGAAACTACCCACTGGTAGCACTCTAATGACATTTTACATTAGCTGGTTTCGGAGGATTCTTTTCAGGCGCCTCGGAGGATTGTCAGGAATGGAAGAGGATGCAAGATAAGAAACTAGGGGGTTTGAGTGGTTAGGGAGTTTATAATGGAAGGAGTGATATCTGGTTCGGGCTAGATCGGTTACATAGGGAACATTAAGGTCTTTATGTATGATTTTATTTGTGACAAAGTGAGGAGCATTGAGGATTTTACGAAGGATTTTGGATTGTAAGGATTGAATACGAGAGGAAATCGAAGGTTTAGTGGAGCCCCAAAGCTCAACTCCAAATGTCCAGATTGGCCTTATTACAGTCATGTAGATCAGTCTTTTGTAATGTGTTGGAATTTTAGACCGTTTGTCTAGTAAGTGCTGTAATAGTCGAAATCGACGTACAGTTTCCTGTCTTTTCAGTCTTTTGTGAGGATTCCAGGTTAATCTTTTGTCCAAATGTAGTCCAAGGTAGCGGATCTGTTCGACAGGGGTAAGAGTAACATCATTAAATGAAACTGTAGGGCAGTCAGTAGGTTTACGACGAAGGGTAAAGGTGATTTGATGGGATTTGTTGGAATTTATCTTAATCCTCCAATTACGACACCATTCTTCGAGAATTGTGATATGGGATTAGAGATTTTGGGATACGATTAATGGGTTATTATTAACAGCGAGCACACATGTGTCATCGGCATACGTGGTGAGGATAGTGTTAGGATTGGTTGGAATGTCATCTGTATAGACGGTGTAGCGGATTGGACCAAGGATACTACCTTGAGGAACACTAGCAGACTGGTAATGGATGAATAGAAATCATTGTGGTTTACTTGGAAATATCTATCAATGAGATAGGAACGAATGATGAGAAAGTATGTAGGAGGTAGGAATTCCTCTTTATTTTAAATTTTTCCTTATTCCAAATTCTTGGGCTGTTTAATTTTGTTTTGTTTTTTTATTTCAATTCTAGTTTAGCCTTTTTATCTGATATAATAAATCCCTAAGACACTTACGTAAACTTTTTGTTGTTATTTTAACGATCCCATTTTTCCACATTCAACAAGCGTTGTTGCTATTGAATGAATATCACTTCCTCACACCCTTTATTTTTAGTAATATAATAAAGGCAGTGTTTTAAAAAAATTTAAAGCCAATTTTAAGTGATATTAATTAAAAAATAAAAATAGAAACGTCTACAAAGTGACGACAATGTGATGTAATTTTCGGCACAAGGTTTTAGGTACATGATACCTGTTAGGGAGGAGGATAAAACGTTACACATGTAAAATAGGAACGAAACTCAAACAAAGACGTCTCTCATCCTCTTGAGGAAAGACAATCCGAATTCAAACTTAGAAGGGAACTCAAACATCCCTCAATAAACGATCTTGAACCCAAAAGTTCTGATCTACGTCACCTTCCGGGATTCAGAAAGATCAAGGAAGTAGTGAGAACAAATAAATGTAATTTTCATAAAATGTTGTAAAACCTAGTTCTTAACATTAAAAATTTTATTTTCTTATGAATTTTTCCATTGACTACAGATAATTATTTACATTCAACAGTAACAGAATTGTTTTGAAGTTTATGCATATTGATCCGTATATACATCCATTAGCTCATCGAGTACAATGCCCTGGAATTAGGAAGTAGCCTTCTGAAAATTTCAAATGATAGGCTTTTTTTTCAACCACATTGAAGTGATAAGCCCCAATTTTCCGGATCCGGAAAATCTCACTCAAATAAGGCAATCTAAATTCTACGAGCCTCAATGGACTAGAATGTGATATAATTCTTCTCGTGTGTAGGTCTACACGGCTATGCTTGGAACGTTTCATTCCAAACCCTTTAGTAAATTGTTTCCCCATTCTTCAAGTAGCCTTAAGTTTATGCCTTAAAACTAATTCTGAATACCGCCATTTATATCACAAGGAGATATAGATTTCTTGTCCATGCTTCTACTATTACTCAGAGATTTTTTCTTTGGCTAAAGTTCTAAAGATGTATTAAATGGAGCTGTCTTTTATTGTTTTAAGTTTCATAATTACATTTATTGTATATTTTGCCAGAATCTCAGCCGAAAGCTTCCTGAAACCAGGTCGAAATGTCGGCGCGAATAAATAATTGTTTATTTGTGTGTTTCTTTTTTTTTTTTTTGCTGATAATAATATTAAAGGCTTAGTAAACCCGAGGGTTCGATGCCGATACCACCAATTGCTATCTATTATTGTGATCCCGGTCCAAAATCAGATGAGCTTGGCGCGATGCTCCCGACGACGTTTTGGCCTACCACTAGGACGTTTATACATCGGCTTAGTTCTTATAATACTTTAGGGATCTGTTCCTTACTAAGTCCTACACAAGTGATTTTAATATCCTTATTACTAATATTTTCTTATTTTATTGCTATTAATGATTTAAGACGTTTCCTAACTTTCATTGGTATTGTAATCTCGTTATCAGAATAAGCATTTTTAAAATTGAGCCTCTATACATTCCATCGATTTATGAACTTCTATCGATGATTTATTTCATTTTTCTTTTTTCTATTTTGAAAGCCTTATCTTATGTCAGCATGGCCTCTTTTGTTGAGAAATGGCCATTTATTCTTCTTTATTACGTAGTTCCGAAATGATCTATTCTCTTTTTTCTTCAATATTCATGCAAATTTAGGTATCTATAAGCCTATTTTTGTCATAATCTAAAATAAATTTATGTCATTACAGGAATTTTTCTAAGGGCAAAGAACAAACAAAATTTTCAAAAAGAATTATATTTATCTTTATTAACTAAAATCAACATTTTAAAAATATACCATCAAATACTCGATTCACAATGAGTTCATTTTCTTAGTCTTTAAAACAATTTTAATCTTTTTATTTTTTCTATTTGTTTTTTTTCTTTCATATTAATGAAAAAGTGTACGAAGCAATTTCATTCAGTGTGACTGATACATAATTATTTTTCATCTATTGTCACCTGTGTTCTAGTTTAACACTTAGCACATCCTTCAAACATCAAGGACTCATTGTAATATCCACATTAATGAAAAAAGAAAATTCAATCACCGTCAAATATAATCAAATTGAAATTGAAAATATTTCATAACACGATTTCTCAGTAATGGTCAATCTATAAAACGCTATTTAAGGGTACGAGAATTAAAATCCACCCCAGCATGTAATCAAACAAATCAGAGGCTAATTAATTGAATGCAAATATCAAATTAATATCAACGAGTTACTGGTAAGCAATTAAGCTGGGATTTATTCCGTTTATATGCCCAATTTAAATTATTTTTACATAACATGTTACTATGAAAAAAAATTAAGGAATACATTTTTTTAATTACATGATAATTTAAAAATCATTAATTACCATTAAAATGGAATAGAACCCCGCTTAACCGACGGTATAAAGAAAAGACATGATTTCAAAATTGATGTCTCTCTGAATAGGTTTCCAGTATAGCTTTTCTAGATATTTAAAA
Organism: Halyomorpha halys; assembly: GCF_000696795.3. Lineage (NCBI taxonomy): Eukaryota > Metazoa > Arthropoda > Insecta > Hemiptera > Pentatomidae > Halyomorpha > Halyomorpha halys. The sequence continues at coordinate 123,537 of NW_027107456.1, read as the reverse complement.
ATAGTATCTTTTGGAATATCTGTAATTCATTTATTCATTTATAGGGACAACCAAGTAATAAATCCGTGGGACCCAGGTGGGAGTTGAACTGGGCTCTCACTTGGCACGCAATGCCGTGATGGATTGCCTAAGAATATATTTCCTTTTAAAATAGTTAAAAATGAAAAAAAGAAAATATATAAAAGTACAAAAAAGAATATCTAATGAAAGAACCCGCTTAGACATATTTCACTAAATCATGATAATAATAAAACTAAATTCAGTATACTGAACTCATAGTTTTGGTTCAATTAAATACAGAACCCACTAAAAGACGGAAAATAAGAATAAAATAAATTCTAAAAAAAAAAAAAAAAACGGGAAATTTACATTTAATGTAACTAAAAAGTTGTGCCCGTTAGTCACTCTTAATATTTTTAATTTTTATGTTATATATGCTTTTGAATATGAAAATATGAAGGGTCAGAAATTTAGTACATTTGTTTCCTTGACTACGGTAATGCAAAATATTAGGTACATTCACGGCTACAGTAACAGAATATATATGCTTCAAGATTTTACAAATTATTAGATAAATGATCATCTCACAGATGATGTGTGACTACTAGGTATTAAATCATTTCAAACTATACTCAACTGAGAAACACCTTTAAATTTATATAAAATGTTATACAAATCGTACTTATTATTAAAAATTTAGGGAAAAATTATTTATGTATAATTTTAAGTTACATACAGATTTATTTTTTGAAACGTCCTACAATTATGCCAAAATTAAGCCGAAAAAAATCATAGGAAGATAATTTTATTAAATTACAATTTAGAATTTTTAAATTACTTATAATTGTTAAAAATGAAACGTCACAGAAAATAAAATCAATATGATAATGAAATATGCTGATTCTTGAAAAGTAGAAATATCGATAGAAACAAAAACGATCAACATCCACAGGAAATGTACAATTAAAAACTTCTTAGAATCAACAACTTTTTAAATTTACTTCAAATTAAAGTTAAATGAACTCCATTTGTTTTGTTTCATTATCATGCTTTAGGATGTTTTTCCCTGCCATTAAAAGTTGTCTTAATTTCCTGTTTAAGTTCCCACTTCAAGTCCTGTTAAAGCCTCAATTAACATTATATATAATAATATAACTGTATATTGATTACTTTGACCTCCCTCATGAATATTTCTCCATTCATTATTACTAATTTATATTTATGAATAAACTATTTACCTTCGTTAACATTTTTATAAAACGTATTGTTTTCCAATTTTGCATGTATTTCTCAATCTTATATGTTCAATTAATAATAACTTGTTTGTATGAATGAAATTATAATTATAATTGTATAAATTATACAGGCTATTACTTCACCTCATAATGACCACGTTGGGTCTACCACACTCTATAAAAATATAATTGTTTCCTCCAAGTTTTTAAGAACAAGAAACGCTAATAATACCAACCGGGGTCAAGTAACTGAATGAAAAAATAATAATTAGAAATCTTAGTTAGTTTTCTCTATCAAGGATGTTAAAACTGGTTCTATTTCATTCCGTTATTCGTATAATATTTATTAATACATAAAATTTCAAGAATTACAAAGTATGTAAAACTTTAAGAATTACAATATAAATTATTGCATAAATGCATTTATGCATGCATAAATGAAAGATTGACCGGGTGTGGTCAAAAGATAACATAATATTTGTTTAAGGAAGACGATAATAACATTTATACAATTTAAGACAGTTATAACATTTATACAATGTAAGACAGTCATAACATTTATACAATGTAAGACAGTCATAACATTTATACAATGCAAGACAGTCATAAAATTTATACAATGTAAGGCAGTGATAACATTTGTACAATGTAAGACAGTCATAACATTTATACAATGTAAGACAGTCATAACATTTATACAATGTAAGACAGTCATAACATTTATACAATATAAGACAGTCATAACACTTATACAATGTAAGACTGTCATAACATTGATACAATATAAAAGTCGTAACATTTATACAATGTAAGACATTCATAACATTTATACAATGTAAGACAGTCATAACATTCATACAATGTAAGACAGTCATAACATTTATACAATGTAAGAGAGTCATAACATTCATACAATGTTAGACAGTCATAACATTTATACAATGTAAGACAGTCATAACACTTATACAATGTAAGACCGTCATAAAATTTATACAATGTAAGACTTTCATAACATTAATACAATGTGAGACAGTTATAACCTTTATAAAAGGAGGATGATTCAAGTGCAGTCAAAAGAACTCAAATATTAATAAGCTATTTATTATGAGCGAACGTTTCGCTCCACATTGGAGGGCGTCACCAAGGCTAAAAAAGATACAAACAACTAAAATAATGTATAAGTAGAAAATAGATGACATGAAATAAAAATAAACTAAGATAAGAATGATTGTAAATAAATAAATATTATTTATTTAACAGTTATTCTTACCTTATTTATTAACCGTTATTTCTAAAAGAATGTGAGTAGTCATTTACAAAACCATGGTAAGGTCAGTAGTGATCTACGGCGGAGAAACATGGCTCTTGACAAGAAAATCAGATGTTCATCTCCTGGGAGAGAAAGGTATTGAGAAGGATGTGGGGAGGAGTCTCGGAAAATGAAATTTGGAGAAGAAAAAAGAATAATGAGCTGATGGATCTGTCCGTGAACCCAGCATCGTGGCTTTAATCAAAAGAGCAAGAATAAGATGGTTGGGACACGTTATGAGAATTCGCAATCAAAAGATGGCTTATGGCAAACCGAAAACGAAAAATAGGTCGTCCCCGGGTCAGATGGGCGGGCAATGTGGAGGAGGATTTGAAGCTTTGGATGTTGACAGATGGAAGGAGAGAGCAAGAGACCGAATAGATTGGGTGGCTGTGGAAGAGGAGGCCCGGATTCTTGCAGGACCGTAGTGCCATAAACATAAGGGAATAATAAATATGATTTAAAGTATGTGCACATGTATATAACAATGAACAGTTAAAGAAACAATTAAAGAAATTAAAAGTCAGATATACAATGAAAAGTATACATAAACAAGAATTACAAAAAGGTATTCGACAATTAAAAAAGATGGAAATAATAACAAATAAAAAAGTAGATTAAAAAATATATATAAAAATACAGAACACACTAAAAGACTAAAAATAATAATAATAAAATTCTAAAAAAAAGGAAATTTAAATTTTTTTGTTTTATTAAAATGTAACTAAAAAGTTGTGCTTGTTAGTCACTCTTAATTTTTTTTTTCTATGTTATACATGATTCTGAAAATGAAACTACCGCTAGGTATCATGAAGGTTCAGAAGTTCAGTAAATTTATAAAGAAACACCGTTTCCTTAAAAACGGTAATACAAAAAAGTTATTTGTTCATGTTTGAGGTTGTTACTCAACCACTGGATTGTTTCCAATTACGTACGTAGCCACTTGATGAGAGGGAGGGGAGCTCCCCGAATCCGTTGAGTTGATTTACGGTTTTTAGTAACAGAAGAAATATGCTTCTAGATTTTATAAGACTTAATAGTCTGGTACCGAGAGAATCAATCACAAAAAAAAAAAGTCTGTTCTAGATGAATAAATCCATAACACATGTTCTGAAGTTTTTATTGCTCTACCATATCCCGACAAAACTCAAACGCAAAAAAAAAAAATTCAATAAATTGTCAGCGAATTTTCCGTAGCCGAGTTGAAAAAGGGACTCCTCGCCCAAGTTGCTGGAGGCTTTGGGCCATGTCACGTCTCTATAACTTTATTACCAAGCTTATCCCAAGACCTCATCTTATTTCAAAACTTTCTTTCCAGAGCTAGCCTATTTTTGTATTGGTCATAAAATAGCGAACATTGTATCCAGTGCGGTTCAGGTCTCAGAGTTTAAACATGATTTAGACTTTTTTAAAGCTGTACAGGCTTTTACTAATGAAGTGATGTATTATTTGGAATCTCATTTTAATGATAATTTAAACAGTAATTGAATAATTAACTTGAAACAAATAAAATATAAAACCAACTGAGATTGTGCAAAATAGAAAGGAATTGCATAGGTTTGTTATTTATATAACATGAACAATGACATATGTTATATTCGTAGCAGTTGTGATTGTGAAAAATATATATATATATTTATTTTTATTGAATATTTTATTTCATTATATTTTGTAAGTTTCAGTATACTGATTCTAGGCCGCCATATACTGATTCACGCCTTTTCCAATTTTTAAATATTACATTATTCATTACACTGTCTTAATTCTCTCCTCCCGCTTTAAGTAAATACTTCAGAATGATATAAGACCGTCGCTCCCTGGGGTCTTACTGGGGCGAGTCCGCCCGGAAGGATTGTCTTTTTGATTGATCTCCTCTCGTGAGATTGTGACTTTTCGTACATCGACCTATTAATACTTGTTATAAGTATTCATTTCAAACTTGTAATAAATAAGGCTACCTCGAAGTGTGAGAGCGGCTGGTTTTCACGCCGTTTTCCAATTTCAGGCGCTTTTCAAATATTACTCGATTAATCTATTTTAAGTCTCCTTCTAATATTTTTTGTGTTATGATCTCCAACTGTGAGATTGTGACATGTCTTACATCGACCAACATACTCGTTATACATGTCTATTTCAAACCTAAGTTGAGAATTTTTAGCCTTAATCTTTATTACGCAGAAAAAAGGCTACCTTCAACCCCTTTTTAATCATAACTTCATCCCCACGCACCCATGGGGTTTAGAAGAAAAAAAATCTTTATAACTGACCTCCCCGTTCTTTGTACCCCCAAGCAGCAACTCATGGGCCAATATTGTGACCCCCGCCTTCAGCGGATCCAGCCCAACCCCTTATAATGTCATGTAGCAAAGGAAAGGCACTAAATATGAATGTTTATATATGTATATTTTCTCTGTAAATGTTAAATACATTAAAGGAGGTAAGAAAAAAAATCTTTAGTCGAGATATGAAACTTTTGTCGGGCACGATTTAAACTCTCATTTTTCAGTAAGATTTTTTTTTGTATTCTTGGTTTTAGTATTTAAAATAGATAAAATAAGGTTTTAGATGATCCTAAAACATTTTATAAAATTTTCATAAATTAAAAAGAAATGCTACTGGTTTTAAACAGAACAATAAAGTTAAAACTGAATTTATTTCTTTATCACAAAACAGATTACAAAAACTCTGACTTAACAAACGGTTACGATAGTTGATAATCATCCAAAGAAATTATAACAATTTCCAAATATTTTTCCTTTATTTTCATAATAGACCGGGATATGGGCCTATGAACCTTTAATTTGTTAATTCTGCATTTGAACAGTGTTAGATAAGGTCAAGGTAATATGGTAATCATGATATAGACTTTAGATCATATCCTAAATAGTGGCCTAGTTAGCTCAATTAAAAAAAAAAAAGAGGAAAGTAATGTTGGGTTCCGAAGATCATGAGCATGACTCTGGCGCCAAATGTGAATAGAAGTACCCTAGGATTCATATTTATGTAATTACCGAGCGCCTTAACCGTCATTACAAGAGCTCTGATTCCACCATTATGATTGGAAAATTATATGCTTCGTTTTAGAATTATGTACGAAGTATTTGCATGGATCTCCTATTCATTTACATATCCCAAGTGGATTGAGTATCAAACTGAACCAAAGGGGCATAAGTGAGTCGCCTTGAATAATATTCCATATTGATTGACTCTAAATCTTTTCCAAGTTGGTATACAGAGTGAGAGCTTCAAATATGAGTCATCCTAACATTCCTGAAATTATACTTCTAACATTCTTATTTCCTAAAATGCTTTCCAGATCTTCCAAACTGCTGAAAGCCAGTAAATAAAAATCTAAATCAAACTGGTTAGAGTAGTCTGTCGAAAATAAAGTAGTATTGCGATGAAAATCAGCAATAAAAGAATCAATTGGCCTCATTCCGTAACAGCAATGTCCCCATCCTCTCGATGTAGTTGTAAACTTGTCCTGGTAAGAGCTTTTAGTATCGTATACATAACATGAGGAGAAGTTATGTGTTTGAAATAGTAGTGCTCCTTTTTTTCCTTATTCCTTTTCCTCATAAAGTAAGAACTGCAGAATTAAGATGGGAGGTTCATATCTTCAGTTAGCTTCTTATACTACAATGACTGAAATAGGCAGTATTTTGTACTTTATTTGGTCCAGAAGTTTTCTGTGTTTTCATTTGGTTAAGTTTCTTTTTCCACGTTATCTAGTTTAATTGTTCCATTGAAAAAATATAAGGAAAAATTCTCCATCCTCCTCCATAATTTAAACATCATTAGCGCCCCTTGTAGCCAATAGTAAAAAACAGTCTCCAGCGATGTAGCTGTGAGAAGAAAGTCATTTTTTTCTAGGATTTAGAGATATCTTTTTTTTATCTTCTGTTGAATTCAAAGTTATCATGCCTGCGTAGACTTCAGGAAGTAGTTCCCTGACTAGGGACGGTGGCTAGAAGGAGTACGGAGAATACCGAGAGAGAACATGAAGCTTCATCATCCTGAGGGAGTTCACTCTAAATTTTCTTTCTTACCCAACGATTTTCTTTTTTGGATCATATTCATACAAGACCTAACCATATTTATGCAATTAGAATGTAGCACTTCGAGCTCACAGAAGCTCTCAAATGTATTATTATTGCGTTCTTTTAGAAAAACACTTACTTATTTTTACACATCATTAATTTTTATATGTACTACTTAGCAATGTTGATAAAATAGTTAAATAAGGCAGTTTCGGTTTCATAACCGTTTCTGCTATCGTAAAGTTTGTTTCTGTTTATTACGCTCACCCAAGACCTGCCTGGCCTCTTCCTTCAATTTCCTACAACTCCTTATTTTACCCGACAATCTTAGTCCGTCTGCTTGAATGAATGTCAGTTACTATGTTTTAGGATGAGCCCCTTAGATCTACGGTTTTCTCTTCTACAACAAGCGTCAGTGTACTTTCTAATCTTGTTCACATTACTATTGCTTGCTTGAAAGTTTCCAGGTAAAGCTCAAGAGCTTGATTTTCTTACAGCCAGCTGTCTCTCTAATATTGAATAATTTCCACAGTTTTATTTCTTAAATCCAATAATGTATTTCATGAATTTCAAAGGTAATTAGAAATTATTATTATTATTAATACAAATATAATAATTATTATATTTGGAACTTTATCTAGAGTACATAAAGTAGAACCCACATAAGACCAAGACTAAAACAACTTAAAGAAAATATCGTCTATTACCCTTATTTCCAGTATTATATATCTCAAAATCACCATTTTTGAGATGTTACACAGTTGAACTGGGACATCTATATGCTGAACTCAGATTATCGGCTACTTTTCTTATTGAGATATTGATTTGCTCAGAAATTGCATAACTATTGAACATTTTTTAAAATTTAATTATATTATTTCAATTTCTTGAGACAAGGTAATTATTTATTAAATAAATCAAAAATTTGTATTCTTTTTTGTCTCAACACTTTTTATTTTTCACCAGTCCAAACGTTTCGGCCATCCTCAAGGACCTCTTCAATATAATTTCTTCCTCACATTAATTTAAATTTACTTTTGCAGGCTATTCTGCCAGGTCATCACCTTTATTATAAGTTAAAAGCCTATTTTTTAAAATTTTAAATCATTAATATTTAATTCTTCTTATATAAGATTATCCACAACAAATTCACTACCATATAACATTGTTGAAATTATAAAAATCTAGCTTACGTTTGAGCTTCAACAATGAAATGGAATTATTGTAAATTGAATGATGAATGATTAATCATTGAATGATGATTTAAGCGTAAAAAATAAAATTAATTGCTAAAAATTAGTTTAATTATCGTCATTAAATTTTTTTTAAATTACTAATAATAATGAAATGTTAAATTTTTGTCAAGCTATTGTCACCGAATTGGAAACGAAATTCTAAATTTACCTAGAAAAAAACGATGAATTACAGAAATCTGGTTATGGTTTAAGCTTTAACAATGGAATGGATTTTTTAAAATTATTGAGCGATGATTTAAGCGTGAAAAATAAATAGAATGTTAATTTTTCATTAACAAAAAATTATAAATTTCCCTACAAAAATTCGATTAATTACAGGAATCTAGTTAGAGAGAACCCCAGATAGCGACACCTACAGTTAGCTTATAATTAAAGTTCGTTGTCATGTAAGGAGAATCCTTCTTCAGCTTTCTGGAGATATACGTGCCACGAACCGCATGAATCATCAGAATAATTATACGTTAGTTCATTACCCACACAAAATACCCTAATATACACTCCGCCATCTCTACACCACCTTCTTTTCAACTGAAGGATAAAATAATCAATGGATGCTACTTATGTTTAACCTTCGATGTTACCACAGCTGTTAGTACAATTTTCTACACATACCTTATCAGTTTCGAGGTGAATTGATTTTGGTATTTGCTATCATCTTTCCAGCGGAGCCATTCCATTCGGTCCCTGCTTAACAGCTACATTTGGTTGAGGAATTTGTCTTATTTACATCTAATCCTCTGTACATATTCCTTTTATGCTAATAACTTTAAGACATCCCTCTTAGTGGGACCGAAGAGTCATAGCTTTTAAAATAATTGTCATTAGTTAACTCAGGATTTCAGAAGAAGTATATACTGAATCATTAAAATTAATAAAAATAAATTTTAAAAAACTGACACTTTTATTTAATATATTTATTGAGTTTATATGAAAACGTCTTAGAACATTTAATTTTTTAAATTTATTTATTGCTATTTACATAAAAATACGTCAAGTAAATTTGATGTAGGATCAAAATGGAGTGATACAGGTATGAAGAGAAACTACCCACTGGTAGCACTCTAATCATATATTTACACTAGAAAGTCTTCAGGCCATCTTCTTTTCAGGCGCATTGGAGGATTGTCAGGAATGGAAGAAGAAACAAGGTTAGAGAATAGAGGATTTGATGGTTAGGGAGTTAATAATGGAAGGATTGATATCTGGATATCTAGATCGTTTTTTTTATTTATTTATTTAATGTGATTTACAACCGTACAAATAATAAATACAATAAGTAAATATGCCGTATATTTCATATACACTTGAAAATCTTGGGAAGGAACCACCCATTGGTTATTTATCAAGCGTTAATCTAAATTAGAAGGTCCCGTTGCCATCTTCTTTTCAGACACCTCGAGGATTATCAGGGATTGTTAAGGATGAGAGATTAAGAATTAATGGGTTAGGATGGATAAGGAATTTGGAATGAAATGACGAATATCTGTTTTGGGCCAAATCTGCAACGAATGGGATGTTAAGGTCTTTGTGGATAAGTTTATTTGTAACGTAATAAGGAGCATCAACGATTTTGGATTGTAAGGATTAGATGCGGGAGGAATTTGATAGTTCTGGTAGAGTCTCAGAGCTTAATTCCATATGTCCAAATTGGTCTGATTATCGTAGTGTATAACATTTTTTTGTAGTGAATGGGAAGTTTAGAGCGTTTGTCAAGTAAGTGTTGTAGCAATCAGAATCTACGAGCAGTTTCTTGCCTTTTCAGCCTTTCAGTCTTTTTTGTGGATTCCAGGTAAGTCTCTGCTAGATTGGTTACATATGAAACATTAAGATCTTTATGAATGATTTTATTTATGACAAAGTACGGATCATTGAGGATTGTACGAAGGAGTTTGGATTGTAAGAGAGGAATTCGAAGGTTTAGTGAAGCCTCAAAGCTCAACTCCGTATGTCCCTTATTCTCCGTATTCCAGATAGGCCTTATTATAGTTGCGTAGATCTGTCTTTAGTAATGAATTGGAAGTTTAGACCGTTTGTCTAGCATGTGCTGTAATATTCGAAATCGACGTTCGTAATTTTCTGTCTTTTCAGTCCTGGGTGAGGATTCTAGATTAGTTGTTTGTTCAGATGTAGTCCAAGATACACATTCAATTTTAAAATCAGTTTATTGAGACTATTCTACCCGTACTCATCTTAAAAAGAAATTTATGGAACGTAATTATGCGTGAACTTGCAGGTTAGGAACAAGGAAGAATTATTCAAAATGTATAGTTTAATCTTGTAGATTTAGGTTTCGATAGAAAATTTAATCGGTAATTAAATGATGGAACACCTAGCTGGCCACGAAGTCGTCTTTTATTTTTCAATCGTTTTGCAGTTTTTATAACTATTAAATTTAAATTCCTTAAGTTTATCTACGATTTTGAATTGCTAAGTGATTTGTATTTTGTCATAACAGCTTTACTTTCAATTTTTTAAGGAAAAAAGTAAAATCTGGAAAATGTTTGAAATATAACTGGCCATTTCCTAAGAGGAAGGGAGCAGAGGGTAGAAAATGTATCTGTTTTCCAGACCAATTACCCAGGCTTTGGCTCACCCTCAGAATCTAAATCATTCCCCCCTCCCCTATCCCAGCTGAGCAATAGGAATAAGCTTATTCTTTCAATTGATATCACGATCGTTATAGGCACATTACATAATCAACAAGTGTGTGGATCATTTGTTCAGCTTGTTAGAACGTCTGGGATAAAATTGAAAGTGTTTATTGAATTTCCAACGGGCGGAAAAATAAATAAGACCTTTTTATCGTGAAGTCCATGTAATTTAACAAAAAATATTATATAAATAAAATAATTAATTTAATTAATTATTATATCGCCATTTAACCAATCAAAGGTTTGATTCTGTGAAATGAGTTTTATTAAGAACTCATAATTTATTTCAATCTGGGGAGTAAGTGAATATTCTAAGTATAAATGGAAATTGGAGATCATACTCTTTTCCAATGATAAATAATTTAATGAATCTGAAAGATATATTAATTAAAGATTTAATTATGCACACGAAATACTTTAACGATACATGCACATTCCAGTAATGAGTCCAATTATTTGAGAGGATTGCAATATTTAGAACCCAGAATTTTTCATTAAAAATATAGATCCTCTTGACTAGAACAGGAATTTTAGTTAAATGAGTAGGTTAGTATAAGAGTGATTAAAATCATATTTTCGACAGGAGAGAGAAATATTGCTATCAACCTCGAAAATTGCATTAATTGATTTTTGCAAGAGAAACTCAAAGAGACTTCAGATTTCCAAAATGAAGTAGAAATAAAATTTGAATTCGGACAATTTTAGTTCATAATTTTCGTCAAGGTCATTTTTTTTAATATTACCATTATGAGACATACGAATTCATCATAATAATTCGAGTAAGATCTTTTATCTCTTACAATGATGATTAATCGACTAACACTCTACTTTAAACCCCTTTAGGTCAGTTCCTGTGGTATGAGGATAATAAATTACTGACAATCTATAATCTATAACTACACTATTTATTATTCAAAATAACTTATATTTAATACATTTATTCTGACGCCAAAAAATTATTTTTGTTCCTGTTCGAAGAATCTTTTTGGCTATGAATCAGTAATGTACAGGCAATAGTAATAATATAAATTTGAGAAATTAAAATCCTATCTATAAAAAATTTCGAATATTTAAAAAAAAAAATTAATTTTCTATTAAAATTATAGATAGTGGAAGGAAATTCATGTGTGTAAAGTTGATGTGCTATAGCTTCAATTGTCAGATCACTGTTTTTTTTTTATTACAATTACAGACGTACATGAGCATTGTCATGAAATAAAGATCTTTTCTTTTTGACAAGATATAAGCTTTACATATAATTTTTCAAGTTTTTAAAAAAAATATATTGTGTCCTATTAAAGATACAAACGTGAGAACGACTAAAATAAATTAGTTATGACGATGAATTATATAAACTTTAATCATTTTTAGGGGAGGATGATATTTTATCTCTGGATGAATAGATGAAGCGTTGTATCCCAAAAACAGACATCTCTACATTTAACTTCTTTTTGTTAACATTTTTGGATTATCACGAAATAAAATAATTAAGTCACTTATTATGATAAACTTTTTTGTTTTATTTTGTGGAATTAATTTTTTAAATAATAATTATTACAACTAAGCATTAATATTTAACCGACTCTTTGTAGCTAGTTGACTAAAATCAAAGTAAGTAAATGTTTTTTTTTAAATTTGTGTCAAAATAGGTTTAAAAAAATATAAATGTTGTCCAAAATAGAAATAAAACAAGATATTAGCTTATAAAAATAATTTCTGTTTTTTTTTTAAAGTTTATTTTGATGGGAACGGATAGCGCAGTGGTAAGGGACTGTGCCAATAACTCCGAGGACACGAGTTCGAATCCTTCTGTGGCAGATAATAATTTCTGTTTCACTGGAGTCATGAATCAGCCCTCTAGGTTCTGAAATCCTCCGGGGTTCACCCAACCTCATAAAGTGTGTACCCCCTTAATTAAGTAAAAGTCTGGCCAAATCTCGTCCTTGCACAACCGTTGGTCTTGGAACAGTACTTCCTTACTATTTGATCCTTCATGTTGTAGTGATGCAAATTTTTTTTTCAATGTATAATATTAATAAGTATTTTGTAGTGGAAAAAAAAATTATAACCAATATTCCATGGATCATTTGTGAAAGCAAAAAAAAATTTAATAAGATGACTAGGCTGTGAAAGTAGGAAAAAGTTTGAAAATGGCCAAAGTAAATATTTGACCTGTATGTGCGTGAGTGTATAAAATAAAATTATGATTGTTAAAAATATGATTAATAAAAAAAATATATTTTTTTATAGTTTTTTGTTTATAATGTAAGCTTAATTAGGTCTTAATTTAAGAAAAGTTTGATTCTGATTGATAGTTAACGAACGAAATCACCTAATATTTAGCTTTTGTTGGGAAAAAAAAATCCTTCTACTTTATGATGCTCCAGGGCAAATACTTTTAACAAAGTAAATAGAAAAAATAATAATTTGTAAATGGACTCAGTGCAAGAGTAATAACCCATATTATTATGGGTATTTATATTAAATAACCGAGTATAAACAGATAAATATTTTTTTTTAATATTATAAGAAGAATATGGTAAAGGTTAATTTTATTTATTTTCCCAAATTAAATACTCATTAAAAATATATGCTAAACTTTACTTTTTAGATGAGGGGAAAATGGATGAAGTACCAATTAGTGCTAGTATTGTAAAGGGACTTGCTACGTTTTAAGTTGCTTCCTGGAATGAAAGAAATAGACTGACCATGAAAGCAATCTGTAGTCTCCTTTATTAAGCTGGTCATTTACTATTCAGGACTTTGTGAAGGCATTTGTGAAAAGACCCCAATGGATGAAAAGAAGGTGGAGAGTAGATCGAAGTAAGCTATAAAGGATTTCATGTCAGAGAAGACTTAAATAAAAATTTAATGCTTCAAAAATTTTGATTCTTTGGATTAGTTTTAGTTATTATTTATAAAGATCAATAAAAAAAAAATAGCGAATTATTTTCTTATAATTTAACTCGTTTACATAAATTAGATTGATTAGAAAAAAGAATTATTGCTTGTAGAAATTAACATTAAATAAATAAACACTTATTATTGTATATACCTACTGTTTTTTTTTGTTTTTTTTTTCTGACCTCCTAGAAATTTTAAAACAACAAATTAAATATATACAAAGGAAATAAATGTATATACACAGGTAAAAATATATCTTGAATTGCCAGTGTGGCATTATAAGATACGCTGCCGGGTCCGCTGAAGGCGGTGTCATCGATGATGGCATGAGTCTGCCGTGAGCTTACTAGGAATAGGGAGGAGCTATTCCGGCTGGCGTTGATGAAGTGATGACTTCAGGCTGTAGAGCAAGAAGTCCCTCTCAAGGCGAGAACATCGACCAGGCGAACAGTGCTCTGCCACCTCCCAGGTCTTGGTGGAGGAGTGATTTCTCTGAACAGAGGATCAATGAACTTGATGTGCCTACGGCCTATGAATTCTGGCACGGTTGGGAGTTGGAGCTCTGCACAAATTTCTCTGTTCCTGGCCCACTGGAGTGAGGTTCCTCGTACTATTCGCCTCAGGATGGAGTTCTGGAAACCCTGTAGGTTGGTCAGTGTCGTCTTGTAGAGGTGTCTCATTAGTGGTACACCATGGAGCAGCGTTGGACGAATGATGGCCTTATATATTTGTAGCTTCAGGCGCAGCGATAGTTGTTGTGACGTCAGTAGATGGTAGAGCCTATGCGACTTCTGCCGGGCCAGCTTGAGTCTCCCTTTGGCATGACTGGAGAGGGTGGGGTGCCGGTCAAGAGTTACGGCGAGGTAGAGGATGTTGTTGGAGATATTCCGACCCTCACCATCCACGACCAACCGCTGGGGTAGTCTGCTCTTCTTGCCTTTCTGAAAGGACATCACGATGGCATCCGTCTTAGCTGGGTTAACTTTGATGCCATCCTATACCTACTGTTTTTATTATTTTATTTATAAAACAAAAGTAATTGAATTGAATTTATATTTTATAATTAGACGGGAATGAGTCTTTCGCTTATGAAGTTTCAATTAAAATAAATCAACTTCTTAGATTATGTAAAATGACACACTAAACCTAATTGAATTTACCTAATTGAAAAGAACCTGATCTCTCTGTCTTTTTCTGGGCTAAGTAGCTTAAAAATTCCAATAATTTTTTTACAAATATTTATTTTTTTTTTATATCTTTATTGAGATTTACAACTGCACATAATAATACATTTTTTTAGCGTTAGTTTATGATATAAAACGATCTAAATTTACCTCTTCTACTATAAATAAAATTCAATTATATACCACTGTCAAATTTTAACTATCAACCTAATAACGGTCGTAATATTAATAAGGAAACAGTACTAAAATACGTAAGCAGTAAACATTACCATTTAAAAATATATAAATGCATACATTTTGGGGAGAATTAACAATTTAAGGATTTAACAATCATGTCAATGCTCAAGGTTTTTGTAAAAAACTGATTAGTTAATATTATACATAATGTTGCTCACCTCTCTTAAAGCGATGGGAAAAAAGAGTGGTACTTACCTGAAAATGAAATCGGAAAATATATTAGCTTTATCAAAATTTTAAAAATGCTTTATGATTTTATAAAATGTTATATTTTTTAATATTTCCATAATAAAGAGAGAACATGCCAAACCACAAATATGCCACAGGCGAATGACCTTTACAAATATCCATTTTGCAACAGTTGAATCTTTGTTGTTTTCCTCTAATGTCAATAAATATTAAAAAAAAAATTAATTAATTTTAACACAGTGAGCATTTATGTTATTATCCAACACATTTTTTAGTAAATTCTAGAGCCATAATGCGAAGCACTTTTTTATATATATATGTATTTTTTTTTTTTTTATTTGTTGCAAAATATTTGTTTTCAAAGTTATTGATTTGGAGCAAGATATTTCGGAAGAGGAATTATCAAGTCATCTTTTTTACCTGCTGAGTTATATATCTTGATAGTGGCAATAGTAAAATTAGATATTTAAAAAAAAAATTATTTCTAAAAGGTATATAAAGGTATATAATATATATTTATTATACCAGTTCATATAAAAAATATTGCTGCGTAAATGAATGCATTTTTTGTTAATTTAGTTTCAGTTTTAATATTCATTTTGATGACCCTCAGAACTTAGCGTGTGCTCTCTTAACGGCCATTTATGAAGATATAAATTTTATCACTACCCCAAAGGCTTAAAATAAAAGAATAATGAAAAAGTAAATGACTCTGACCACTATTTATAGATGCACTTATAAAATAAATCCCCGATATAAAAAAAGTAAATAATAACATTATTTGCGAATTACTCAAAAATAATAAATACAATGGGAAATCACACTCATTTAAACTAGATCGATATTGGGATTTTTTCTTTTGTCTATGAATTTTCCTACCTTTGTGTAAGCAATACAATCATCCAATGATAACTAAATCGGGCAATTCAGTTTGGCATTGCAGCTCCAAATTTATAGTTTACAAACAGAATTCCATTTCACCACTCGATAGGCAAAGGATCAAAGGATTTGTTCCATTAAGTGGGGGCTGCAACGCATAGCAAGCCACCATGGACAGCGCCATAATCCCTAGTTTTAACTTTTCCGAGTTATAACGATTAGCACAACGTTATTACCACACGTTTGTTTAGGTTTCAATTGACATTTGCCGTAAATATATATTGATTGCGGGCTTAAAAGTACAACTTTCATGTGTTATGAGTGAATCTAAACAATTTACCATAAGTCAAAATTTACCATAATCGGACTAAATGATGCTTGTTACGCGTCGATAACCAAAAATTAAACAAAAAAATCGTATTATAAATGATTGATATCTAACATTTTGGTTACAATAAAATCACAAATTGACCTTTTTTTTTTCTTTTGTACTTATAGTATAATTCCAATGTAATTTATTCTTCGTGTCCCTAAGTCTTTTAAAGAACGGTAAGGATTTAAGAAATTTTCCTTTCAATTACTATTAATTTATTAGAGGCTCGAAGAAATAGATTATAATTAAGTATTTGAACAGAAAAAATATTTTTTTCTTTTTCGTTATGATTGTTATATGGAGTAGATGGTGGGGGGTGCGGTCAGCAAATAAATATGAAACTATTTATTCATGCCGACGCTTCGACCTGAATTTCAGGTGTTCATCAGAGCTTCTAGTGTTGTGACTTGTATATGAATGGTTGTTTACCTCATTATGAATCCCGTAACACTGGCCCAACGACGTAATTACCATTCAAGTCGAAACGTCGGCACGATTAAATAGGTTTTTGTTTACTTGCTGATCGCACCCCCCTCCCCTACCATCTCCTCTACATATTAATCTACTGTCAACAATCAACACCTCGTAATGGTTATTAGTTATCTAACTAATCAGTAAGTTAGATAAATATAACTAAACACTTATATGTGTTTACTATCAGAATGAACAATTTAAATCAGTCTAAACTGATTTCTATTTTATTTTTTACATTAAAAAATAAAAAGTTGCTGCAAAAATTGTAAAAACGCGAGTAAACATGGAAGTACGAAGTTTTCCTCTTCCCATCCTCAATTGTACTATTGGTTAAAAATAAAATAATAAAATTGATAGTTCATTGCTGTTGTTTGAATTTAAGGGCCAAAACTATGGATGGTTAGTATTTTCTTTGTAAAAAAATAATAGAAAAATAAAATAAATTAATTAAAAATAAGGAAATAAAAGCAATTAGTAACTTTGAGGGCACTCAATCACTATTGTTGATTGAGCTGTTGACTGAACTAGTTTGTCTATCCGTTATTTCAGGTTTAGTAATTAACACATTAGATGTATGCTGTGACGAGAATGCTAAAATTCAGACAAGGAGTTTAATTTTTTATAAAAAAAAAACTCTATGAAAACCACCATGTCATACATTCACTTACTTAACGTTTACATAAAACCAAATGTAAGCTTAATTACTTGTATTAAATTAAATATTGTGCAAGTAATTTATGTCTCTAGTTTTTAAATAATTGACCTTTCATAAATAAAATTATAGCTCAGAAATTTACTTGAACCCAGTAATGAGAAAATTCTTTTGTCTCAAATAAACTATAAAAATCCGAAGGTCTACTTGGTGCTTAAAATAACGACCAATTTTCCAATAAAAAAAATTGAATGAATTTTCGATGAAAAAACGACATTGTACCTGAGACAGCCAACCCCCTCTTTTTTTCCCCTTTCCTTCTGTCACATAATAAATTCTGAGATGGAGCCGTATACTAAATTTACATAAATGCCCATTTCGCTGAGGAAGCATGGTTTCTTGTTAGAGCACATTAAAAGCATTGTGATACTTAGAACTAAATATTAGTTCTTGAAGATGATTCTAGAGTGAAAAAAAAATTAAAATTATAGTAATATAAAATTAACTGAATTTGCAATCTGATGCATACGATTGTAATCCCATCAATAAACTATATTATAAATAAATAAGAAAAATAAATAGTGTAATAAAATACAATAGCTTATTTCTTATTTTAATTGATAAACTTTTGAATACATTACATAGTGAATCTAGCTAAATAATAGAATTATAGCAAATTCAGTATCTAACAAAAAAAATTTTTTTTTTCTTTCCATAGCTACGTATAACTCTGTGAATAAAGCATAAATTTTTAAATTCGTATTCAACGTTTCGGGTTTTTTCTTAAAGCAGCGCGTATTACTAAGATGCATTTTTACTTCTAATCAAACTAGTTGTTCGATTTTTGGAAAAAATTACAAATGTTTCACCTTTAGCATTGTGATAAATCGGATGCAAGTTTTGATTCTGTGGGGCCATTGCGAAATAAACATGTTTCCAAGCCACGTGTGGATCGTTGGAATCGAGCTAGCGGTTGTTGCAGCCAAGCAAGCACTTACTCTTCCAGGTCAAGGCGCGGCTATTCTGACGCCCCAAGAAATAAGTCTTTCAATGAAAAATAAAATATCATTTTGTTGGCAATCCATCTGAAATGGAAGTCCACCAAGAAAATTAAAGACTATTAAAAAAAACAACTAAACTATGGACCACGTCATTCGTTCCCATCGGAGGGAGGAGATCCCAATAACTAAATTGACAATAGGAGAACGAATATGACTCATTTATATCTGATCAATTAGCAGCCAAAATAACCATATTGTAGTGGCACACTTACAGTCAGACACATCTTTCACGAATTCCATTTTTATAACACGGATTTAAGTAAAATAGGAGTGGGACCATGAGTAGCCCTAAATTATGATGAAAAAACAAAACAAAATTAGAAATACTTTTTATAGATACAATGACCTACTAACTAAGAATTAAAACCTAAATTTAAACACATTTAAATACGCACTAAAATAATCTCAAAATATCAAATTTTAGCATTTTAGGACTAAAATAAAAAAATAATAATAATAATAATGATAAAAGTAATTGAAATATCAAAGGTATAGATCAGAACATTTAAGAAACTTAAATATGAAACATGGACATTAGGATTTACGCCCTAAAGCTTTAACGTTCAACGACAACCACTACGAAATAAAAGTCAACCCTCCCAGGCCGGATTTTAGCCGGCCCCACTGCAGTTGAGAGGTTGACAAAGTAGACGCCTTAACACTCTTAGTTACAAACGGTCACTTAACTGTATAAATTATACATAGATTTAACGAAATGAAAAAAAAAATATGGACACTGCATTTTTCAATGGACATTCTCTTAGCCATTAATTCCACAATAATAGAATACATTTATACTTATCTTATCGACAAATATTATTCATCAGTAGTCCAAACTAAAACAGTAAGATACCTGGGAATTCGCCTAGATCGCCCCCTTACCTGGAATTACCATATCAACATCAAACTAACTCAAACCTACGCAAGGTTAGCAATGCTATATCCTATCCTAAACAGAAATTCCAAACTAAAACCAGAAACAACAGTTCTTATATTTAAAACAATTCTCAGGCCACTGCTGATGTACGGCTGTGAAGTCTGGGGCCGGCATCCTTCACGAAAAGGAAAAAAAACTACAATCTTTTCAAAATAAAGTCCTAAGAATCGCAGTTAATGCTCCTTGGTCCATAAGAAATAGCCAATTGCACCGTGAATTACTGATGGCGTCAATAGAGGATTACATAAAAAAACGGTTCATGAAGTTCCACTCCCAGTTGCCGACAGTTAAAGGAGCAGCGGCCTACAGCCTGGGATACCCAACCACAACCCGAAGACTGAAACCCAGACTGCTGCAGGACATTCTGTTATAAATTTTAATAAATATAAAATTAATTCATAGTCACACTACCTATTTTACTTTTTACTATTACTCATTTTATTTATTCATTATTATTCTTTTTTTTTTTTCTCTTTTCTTCTCTCGTCCCTTTTTCAAATTAACTTGTTTCTTTTTACGATTAGAGAGCAATTGTTTGTTTTATTTAAGTGTACCAATATAATTATTTTTTGTTATTAATTTTACTTTTCCCTTTTATTAAGAAGCATTATACTTATCTATTTATTTTATTTTATTTTTTATTTTAATAAGAACATTGTATATAGTTAGTGTCTTTTGTACGAGACTATACCCCCATAATCAACTGTTAAAAAATATATATATAATATAACGGTTATATCAGCCATGTAAGGCCCATCAGGCCGATCTGGTATAAAATAAATAAATTAAAAAAAGTAGTCCTAACGATTATTGATAATTAAATGTTGAACAATTTGTAATCAACATTACATTGATTTCCTTCCTACCTCTGATTGATCATAGTATCATCCTAAAAAATCCACCTAATTATAATGTGAAATGATTAAAGATATCTGATTATCATTATTTCATTGAATTAGTTATCATTTATGATGATTGTGGATAATAAATTCAGGATCATTACTCATTGGGTCGTTCTACTACAGTTTGGAATACCTTCCTTTGTACGGATTGATTGCGGTCTACCCCCATGGCTTTTAAGAGCCTTAGGTAATAAATCTTCTTAATCACAATTCCAATTAACCTTGCTAATATAAATAATTCGTTGGCAGTTTTGATTTAGACTTGGAGTGGGCTTCTCCTATTGGCCGCAAATTTATTTCTCGTGACGAAGAATTATAGGCCCTCGAAATAACAAATCGTTCCCGGCGGAAGTGCCCTCTTCATCTCAACTTGATAAACTGTTCCCTCTCCCAGTTGTATTTTTTTTTTTTTTTTATAAACACGTTTGGCGATGTACACGCGTCTCGCTACAGTTAGTGATCAATCATTAGTACACCATCTTATCGTTTAACTATAAATATGCAATAATTTGGTTATTTAGCCACACCTAAATAATTTTTTAAGCTTTAAATTTGCGGAGCCCAAACCAGATAACAATCCTTCAATGATACTCGTAAAATAACTAAAACCCATTAGTTTCTGATCGTGTCTCCTCTTTTATAATCATCCTAATAATTCTCAAATGCAACCGAAAAGATGACGATCGCGCGACAGTCTAATGGAGAATTATTATTGGAGTATTACCATTTGTAAATTTCAAGAAATAAATATTTTAAAATACAACTGTTGACCTTTGCACTACCATCAGACAGCCCTGACAAAGCCCTGCTAAGTGGGTCGGGATTAACAATAAATAGTTTTCTTTTACTATTTTAATATGTTTATTGACCGCCTCCCGAACTATCATATTTCTGTTCAAATTTACTTTATATAATAAATTATCCTAACATCTAACCTGCTTGAGTAGAACCATTGGCAGACTTCTAAGCTTCTTGGCACATTTCAATAGGTCTCACATTTCTTGTATATTCCAAAAATATATTTTCTTCCATAAGAAGCGTATGCTTTGTTGTTGCCCTAATCCCTCACATCAATCCCTTTTATCTCTAAAGGACCAAGACTCATATATACAATATTTATATAAATATTTCCCTCTTCACTCTTCAGTTTAGTGATTTAAACAACAATAGCTGAAATTCATGTTGTATAAATAATACTGCTATGTCCTGTTTCATAATGAAATCTAATAGTACTAGACCATAAATACAAGTGTAGAAACAACATGGTAATAACACTAATACTAATTTTTTTCACAATAGGGATGACTATTAGTGATATTATAGGAGTTAAAAAGTGCTAGAGTACAATTTACTATTGTACAAGTCAGTGTAATTGTATTAAGTTAAATCGACAAGACTAATAGTATTAGTTTGTACTTTATTATGAAACAGGACCCTGGAATTAATGTTATAAATAATACTGCCGGTGATTGATGTTGCTTAGCTTCATTCTTCTAGCCGTATTTAAAGTTGCTTGATGAAGACGTCTAAACAATGCAACAACACCTTGCTTGAGTTTAAAAGCTCAGATAGCTTTTATGAGGTCGATCAGAGTGTTTTATTTGCGATCTTCAGTATATTTATCGTACTAGCTAATCAGATTGTTTTTAATAATAAAAAAAAATAAATGATAAAAAATATATATGACATTTTAAATCAAAACAATATATAACTCAGAGGACAATGAAACGTAAGATGGATGTAGCTGAAACAAATTTTATATCTTTCCCGCTTCGTCCGGTCCGAGATAAAACATATTTTTTATTTATTTGTTAGAGGCCTACGTACAGCCTGTCAATTTATTGCCACTCTGAATCGATGTTTAGTCGATGAAGTTCTGTTCAAATATTTATAAAGGATCTTCGTTAAAAAGCTGTTTGCATTTCCAACTAATTAGAAAAATCAACACAAGAATGTTGTTTGCCAATCAAGTTGAGGACGAAATGACCTGTGGTAGAGGCGCAATCAATTTTATGTACATAATGAGTTAATGAGCAAAGGGGTGGTTGTGTAATCAGATTACATATTTTCATGAGTGGAATTGCGTTAATAGGCATTCGAGGAATATCACTCAATATATCAATTTGTATTATATAATTTTACGCCAGTCCAATGATAATAAAAATAAAAACATTTTATTATACTTCCATAATTTCTCCATAATCAACTTTAAATATCAAAGAGGAATCTAAAAAATATTTTTGCAACTGGACTTTTTTTTTTTTAATTGAAATTTACAACTGTACCTTTATACATATATACATCCAGTAAATTTGATTTACTTTATTATAAAGGAGTGAAACAGGCGTGTAGAGAAACTACCCCTACCAGTTGGTAAGGACACTAATGACATTTTTATATTAGCAGGTCTCGTAGCCCTCTTCTTTTCAGGCACCTTGGAGGATTTTTAGAAATGGAACAGGAAGCAAGGTTAGAAACTAATGGGTTTGGGTGATTAAGGAGTTTATAATGGAACGAATGGTATCTGAATGAGTTAATATGATAACGTCTAAAAACATTTAATTTTTTTAAAAATTATTTAATGCTTTCTACATGAAAATACATCAAGTAAATTTGATGTAAGATCAAAATGGAATAATACAAGCATGTAGAGAAACTACCCATTGTTAGCATTATAATCATATTTCTAGACTAGAAAGTCTCGAGGTCACCTTCTTTTCAGGACCCTTGGAGGACTGTCAGGAATAGAAGAAGAAGCAAGTTTAGAAACTTGAAGGTTTTGATGGTTTGCGGGTTTATAATGGAATGAATGGTATCTGGTTCAAGCTAGATTGGTTACATTTAGAATACTAAAGTATTTATGTATGATTTTATATGTGACAAAATAAGGAACATTAAAGATTTTACAAAGGGTTTTGGATTGTAAGGATTGGATACGAGAGGAATTCGAAGGTTTAGTGAAGCCCCAAAGCTTAACTCTATTTAAAAAAATAATTCAGTGTTTTGAAATAACTCCTTATTTTTCTTTCCTAAAATAAATATATCAGCGTTAGGAAATAACAATGAGCCATCTGAAATCAGCTTTCCTTGTATTGTTGAATTATTGGGGCAGGTTCCCAAGGAATTCAGTTCACTTTTTCTATAACGAACATTAAATTGATGCAGGTTTTAGTCAATTATAACTAATAATTTATTATAAATAATAATTATAACTATGTTTTAGATAATTTTTTTTTTAATTTTAGGGCAAGAGAGTGATAATAGTACTAAGCGTATCTTCAATTGAAAATTGAACGGAATAGTGACAATAGGATAATTTAACTGAAATTAATTACCTGGCCAGAATAGCCTGCAAAAGGTTTTTTTAAATTGTTCAGTGTGAGATGTAAATTTATACTAAAAGTTGTCCTTGAGGATGGCTGGATTGACCAAATAATAAACAGCCATTTAAGGAAATAATAATGTGTTTTGAGATTTAATTTGGGATACAATACTTGTAATTAAACAACAAAACCAGTCCCAGAAAATGAAAAGATTATATTAATATTTAATAAAAGAGTAATTAAAATGAATGAAACCAAAACATAAAAATAATAAAGTGTATTTCAATATTTAATTTTTAGAAAAAAAATAGATTAGAAATTTTTAATTGAATTCCATTCACCTGACAGTTTTAACCGTCAATTATGGGATGAAGGAAGATAATTATTCGATAAATTATTTAATGCAATCATATCATTATCCACATTGCTTAAATATATTATTAATTTTGCGGAATAATATAAAACAGTGAAATACTCTTACACTGGAGTTAGCCATCTTGGTTAAATCCATTAAGGGTGACTTACACTCTGAGTCCACAAAGTCTTAACTCCGTGTCGACTGCAAAGAGTTACAGACACATTTCAGAAAGCTAAATGACCTCTTTTCCAGGTCCTCTGAGCCTTCAATACTCCTTTGATCAGGAAGCCTAACCCTCCAAAGGACTAAAAGCTCTCCAGAAGAAAACCAGAAGGCCCTCATGCTAGGACCCGGACTTTTCAGAAAGAATAAACTAAGTTTGAGGGGGAGAAGCTGATGCTCAACGTTCCAGAAGATGCCTGAAACAATCACACCTCTCTCTGTGGTAAAATACTTCTTTGAAGATCACAAACTTTTTTCTTTTTTTTTTTTTCTATTGTCCTCTCTTGTCGGATACTTGAAGTACCGCGAGTCCATTAAATATATGATATTTTAAAATTTACAAATGTTTCCTTTGAAAAAATATATAATTTTTGTTTGTAAAAAACAACTTTATTTATTGAGTGAACTTTGAAGGAGCATAAATGCAAGGTTTATCTTTAAACTAGGGTATGTTTGTTTTGAAATTATCATTCTTCCAGAAAATATGATCAAAACATCCTTAAATAGCAAGGCCCAAAAAATATCCAATATGAATCCGTTATAATTATTAAAAAAAATTATCAAATTATACAACTTTGCCATTTTTGATTTATTTTTTTTTTTTTTAATTTAGAAAGTTTAATTATCTATCTATTTTTTTAATAATTTATCATCTTATTTATCTATTTAGTTATTATTGTGTTGTAATATGTTTCCAGGCTTGTTGAATTGATTGAAGTGACTTTATTATAAGAATTGCCATGCATTCATTAATTTTTTTTTAATAATATTTGACTTATTTATTTATT
>NW_027107456.1:91811-98513 GCF_000696795.3 Halyomorpha halys | reverse complement strand
CTCCTTCCGTTTTATTAATATTTTTTATTCTTTATTATCATATTTATCTATAAACCATGTTTAATATATTTATTTTTTTATAAAAGAGTTATAAAATAATCTTCCACAATTAAGGTGATAAGTATTAGTGTTCTATGTATTTACATTATAATAAAAATAATAATTAAAGAAAAACAATAATAGTAGTTGCACTCAAAAAATTAATAAAGAAAAAAAATAATAAAGTGAATAAAAAATATATAAATATGATATGTGTAAACTGTAAAAATACATATTCGCATCTATATTAAATATTTACATTCTGCCTTGAAAACTTTGAACCAAGCTTTGACACCTCCAGGAGGAAGGCAAAGCAGTGATCTAAGAGATCCCAGTGCTTCTCTGTCACCGCGTCACTAGCATTGAAGACCAGTCAGTGGAGATAGTAAGAGCGCTTGAGCCGTATACACTCAATCTGGTAATGAACCTGCCAAAACTTATTTATTTATTAATCGAATTTTATTATGTTAATTCCAATTGAAAGAAATGATCCCGTTTATTTATAAATATGTTAACATTTATAATAATCCAGCAAAGGGTAAAGCTAAGGTTAAAAAAATTATAATATCTGCTGATATGAATTATAACATGTACAAACTGTCAGCCTAAAATAATTCTGTTTAGTTTCATAATTTTAATCATGAAGATTATGAGGCCTCTGTTACTTAAAATATCGTGTTTCCTTTTTCAAATTGGTCGTCAGGTCTAATTAACCAGTTAGAGTTTTGGAAGGAAATTTTTGTCATAATCATGAAAACTAACTTCGAAAGCTGCAAATAAAATTTATATTTTATTCCAAAAAATTAAGAAAGTGGCATTTCTTTGGGAAAATTATTTTAAAATATCAAGATTAAGATTTTTGTTACGATAATAGAGAATTTTTGTTTTCTTTTAGCATGCCCAGACAAATTTGTCATGGTTATGTCAATGGTCCATGATATAAAAAATAGTGTTGGAAAAATAGTTGACCGTAGATGTAAGCCAGAAGTTAGTGAGAGACTGTGGTCAACAATGAAAACACTTTAGGTCATAATTATTAGGTATAAATGGGTTCAAGATGACTTATATTATTTACTTTAGTTTATTTATTCCTTATTTGTTTACTTATTTTGTTGTTTTCAACTAATTTATCTGCCTGTGTTTATTTACGATGTATGTCAACTAATTAATTATTATCCATTTTAGGTTATGCCTATTATTTTATTGTATTTTTATCAATATTTTATTTTTATTCAATATTTACATATGATATGACTGAGTACTTACAGCTATGGTACTTATTGCCCTTGTTGTGTGGCAAATTGTTTTATTTCAATAAAAGTTTTAAAAAAATAAATAAATAAAAAAAGGAGGTAAATGTAAAATTTTTGGCAATTTTGAAGATTCGGTCTGTTTCAGGCCTTATTCTGGGTTATGGTCCAGTCAAATTAAACACATATGCTTAACATTACAAAAATAACAATGCATCTTTAGTACATTGGCAAATATCGGAATGTTTTTACTAATATCTCAAGAGTTATTGGGTCTGATTAAAAAGAGTTCCGTATCGGAGGAATTAGCGAGGCCACCGAAAAAACGATACGATTCTTAAAGTAAAGTATCGATACCTGATGCACATTCATCCAATAGCTAGTCAAAGAAAATCGATTAAAATACGTGAAAAACGTAAAAATAAAAATAAGTATTTTAAAAATCCGAATACGGAAATAATCCTATATACTACCCATTACGTTCGAAGAGACCAGGCCTTAGTCAGCTGTTACTTCGATGTCATCAGCTGATCGCATGTATATAAAGAGATGTACCGAACCCAATAAAGTTAGTATGTTACAGCAGTTCATTTTCTTCTTCTTCTCTTTTTTGACATTTGGCTTTCGTCGATACTTAACTTATATATATATAATGTTTGAGTTTCGAAATGTTTTTATCTATAAATTGGCAAGACCTCCAAGTGTCTGGTTTTTTTTTTTGTGTAAATTGGCAAGATTCAACTTATGGTAATTTAATCTTATAAATAGATTGATTATTTTATGAATTTTCATCATAATTAAAACCACTGGCAAATGAAACATTCGGATTATGCACGATATGCTAGTATCTCTATTAATGCAACAAGAAATGAATAATATTTATTAATATCTAAAAATGGGTTCGTTTTTTCTGTGTAAGTTAAGATTCATTTTGAATTGTTCCTATTGCCGAGTCATTTTTTTTTTTTTTTTTTTTTTTTTTTTTTTTAATATCCTGGAACTTTTCCTCTCGGGTACATTGTTGCCTGAGCGTAATTCTTACAGCCGAGAATTTTCATTTTTACTGCTTGTCAAGGGAAACTCTCGGAATAACCTCTAAAATGAACAAAGACCACAATAGATAAGGAAAAAAAATCAGAAAATCGTCATGATCTTTTCTCATGGCTCAGATTTTTTCTAGTATTCTGAAAATATATTTTTTTATCTTTTCTACTTTCAAGCCTAAGTAGGCTGTTATGAGAAGTAACAATGTTATAAATCTAGCGCTAATAATTGAGGAAACTGTACTTTTTATTTCAAGTATTATTTATAAATAAGTTAAATTACTTTTATACTAATATTTTTATATATATGTATATATAGTTGACCGTAAAAATTTAAACATAAGAAGATGGTCAGGGTTGCGGTAAAAAAATAGTTTTCAACTAATTGTTCTTTTTTTTTTACCGCAACCCTGACCTCTTCTTATATTTAATATTTTTATATTATTGAATAAACGATATATATTTCTATATGATTGATCTATACTAATATTTCTATATTATTCTTAAATATGGGGAAATATATAAATATTAAGAACAACATCTTTTAATATAAATGGCCGAATATGTTCAAAATGAATATTAAATCGATTTCACGATCGCGCGCTTGCATATCGATTCATTTTAATTTTTAGGATTCCTGTTCATTAGAAATATGTTCAAATAAATTCAAATCAGACATGAGTTAAATTATGTATGATTATAATAGCCATTGCATAGCACCAAGAAGTAGTTGTATCACAAATTATAAAAATCACAATTACAATTACAATAATTGTTTGAAGTAGTTTCAATTAAAGTAATTGTAATTGTATCCCATATATAACAGCACAATTGTATCTCACGATTACTTAAGTTTAATTGTTCTTTAAAACACCTAATTGTTGATGTTTTGGACCATTTAACGGTTATCTTAATGTAATTATTGTGCAACTCAAAATTACTCCTGTAATGATTTTTAAAAAATGAGGCCTTAATTTGTAAAAGAATTTAGAATTAAATACAAGATTAGATTTTATCGATGGTTTGTATTATTTCTATGATTGTTGTATCGATAATGATTGACTGTATCCAGTTAAAATTAATTGTAGAGTAAAATTCAAATGCGCATTGCTATCCACTACCGAACTGTCCTTTTACATTTTGATAAACCAAAATTATTTTGTGCTGTTGCATAAAATGGACCAATCACCAAACGTTAACATTAGGTATTTAAAAGTATCTTCGTACCTAATTTCTTCCCTCTGCTAAAAGAAAATTAAATCAGGGTTATTTATTAAATAAATGGTTTCATATTTAATATTACTGTAGTAAAATAAAATCAAGATGATTTTTTTTTTTTTTTTTATATATCTATGTATGTTATATTTACATTCAGCCTTGAAAACTATGAACCAAGCTTTGCCACTTCTAGGAGGAAGGCAAAGCAGTGTTCCCGAGTGAGATCCCAGTGCTTCTCTGACACCGCGTCACTGGTATCGAAGACCAGTGGAGACTGTAAGAGCGCTTGAGCCGCTTTCTCTCAATTGAGTAATGAAGCCGACCATACTACACTTATTTATTTATTACATAATTATGAAATCTTTTTTTATTAATTTTTGTTAGTAACTAGTTACTCAATTTTATTATGTTAATTCCAATTTAAAGAAATGATCCCGTTTATTTATAAATATTTTTACACTTATAATTGTAAATCACCCAACGTTAACATTAGGTACTTTAAACCATCTTCGTATCTAATTACTTCCCCATGCTAAAAGAAAATTAAATCAAGAAACAGTTTTATATATAATATTAATGTAGTAAAATAAAATCAAGTTTTTTTATTTTTTTTTATAATATGCAGTTCTCTTAAATCGTATATATAAAAATATATATTCTCTTAAATCATATATATAAAAAAGAAACATTGTTTGACTTTGAAAAATTTCTGGAGAGAAAACTCCTTGAAGCCACATGTAGTTTAGTAGATTCTTCCCTGTTTTGTGAAGCCAAGCCATGTCAACGTATGCTGTTCCGATGTTGCTGAGAACTCGTCTAGAATACTTTAACAAAATGGAAGAGAGAGCTAAGGGCTACAATAAAGTTCCTCCACTGGGATAAAAACCTGAAGATATAAAACTATATGAGAAGTTCTGAGATGGTTGGTGTCACAAGAAAAGGAGGGTCGTAAGGTGACATCGGAATCACATTCCCAACAGACGCTCGCGGGCCAATGGGTGCTTCTCTTTTCCTTTTGATTCTACGATGTCCGCTTTTTCTCGGAACCGTTTAGAACTAAAGTAGCTGGGAGTCAAATATGTCCTTTTCCATTTGCTTTAGTTGCTTGTAATATCTTTTAGATATACAACGATATGAAAATAAAAAATGAGTTTGGAACTAAAAATAAATCTTATTTAACTCACTTTTTTTCATTGAATAATTTTAGCTTTAATACAAATATCCACTATTTATATAAATTATTCTGTTACTAAACCTAGTGGAGGTGTACATCAATGCTTGTGTTCTAAGAAAAATTCTACAAAACCTAGCCAATCATCCTAGTCCGCATTGTGAGTATTTTTTTTAAATATTACTAATCGAACTAGTTAATAATTTTTATTGAGAAAGGGTATTTTTAAAAAATATATTTTTTAACAAGATGTACCAGTTTATTTAGTGTCGTATTTTAGAAATACTACAAATAATAAAATAGTAAAAGATCCAAAATTTTTAACAGTTTTTATTTAAATTTTTTCCGAAATATTTTAAGATGAATCTACGGGTGCAATATTGAAGCTTATAAGATGTAAGAACAATAAATTTGGGCTGCTCGTAGCTGGTTAAGACACTGTCTTACCAATCTGTTATCTATTGGTGGTGGCGGTTCCAATTCGGCATGGGGCATTGACTTTTTTCATTGAGTGGTGGTCCCACAAAATGAAGAGTCTGGCCAAAAAAAAACAACATAAGTATTCGAGAAATGAAAAAAAAAAATACTAATTGACAAATTAAAAAGTAAGTGTATATAAGTGAGTGATAATAGTGTATGATAATTTGTAATTAAAAGTTTTAAAATTAAATTAAAAAGTGACAAAATTTCACTAAAATTGTTTGACCAGACTAGTTTTGCCTAAAAAAATATTAATCTGTAAATTGGCAAAAACTCCAAGTGAGGATTTTTTAAAATTATTACCATTCGATCCTAGAAGAGAGCAAAAATTCTACTCTCGTAATCTGTATGCCAGCTTTCTAATTCAGTGTCCACTGGCTTTCAATATAATTTGAAAAGCTTGAGCAAAAGAAGTCCTACTTTATCTTCGAACGTGAGATGTGAATAGACAGTTTCTACTATTCCTATTATGTAAAATATTTGGATGTAAATTACTATGGTTAATAGTTATCGCATACAAGCATCAGTATATTCATTATGAATTTCTTGAACATACAATAAAATAATGTGCCATTTTAGTAATTAAAACAACGTTCAAACGTGATTTACTAATTATCATTAAATCAAAATTACAATTGAGCCTGCTTAGACATGATTCTCTATGATTTACGTCTAGTAAGTGCTTGTAACAATACCACCATAGCTATTAAATTCACAATATATCCTCGTTATCCTCATCATCATCTTCACTGTCATCCTCATGCAATAAATTGATGGAATCAGCTCCTCCCATCCTCTGAAGTGACCCTTCATCTAAAATGTCAAATCACCTCTTGCTAACTGTTTTGTAGTACTCCGAGTTTCTCTTTATATAAATAAAAAATGGAGTTTTTAAATTGAGATTCTTAGAGCAGGAGATATAGGATTAATAATAAATAATGAGAGGGAGAGAGAAAAAATATTTATTATATTTTTCTTGAGGATTGCCGAATTGGCCGAAACGTCAGACTTCAAAAGAAATAATAAAGAGTGTTTTGAGATTTATCTTGGGCACGTATTAATTTATTTTAACAATTATATTAAATGTAATGTCATCTTGAAGATAGGGAAAGAATCACGAAACGTTCAAGAAAAAATATATATAAAGGAAGAGTTACTTTCCATCTATTAAGTTATTTTTTTTTTTTTGCTTTCTAAGTATTACGAGTGAGATTTTATGGAAGTATGAGATTAAATTAAATTTAAAACATCGATTTCTCATTTCGCTATTGAAACTAGGTGGTTCGCAAATGTACCCAAACCAAAAAAGCACCTCAATAAGCTAACCTGTACATAATGTACACCGATAGGCGTTTTTGAGGGCAAAGGTTTATAGGATTGAAAAAAAATAAATGAACTATATGTTGATTATGACACCAAAATGCGAAATTTGGCTGGTCCTAAATCTGCTTCAATTCCTGCATTTAAGCTGGATTTTCCTATATAAATTATTCAATTAATT
>NW_027107456.1:89051-91431 GCF_000696795.3 Halyomorpha halys | reverse complement strand
ACAATAAATTTGGGCTGCTCGTAGCTGGTTAAGACTAGTCTTACCAATTTCTTATCAATTGGTGGTACCGGTTTTTTTTTTTTTCTACGAATTACAAGTGAGAATTTTGTGGGGGTATGAGATTAAATTAAATTTAAAACATCGATTTCTCTTTTCGTTATTGAAACTAGGTGGTTCGCAAATGTACCCAAACCAAAAAACCACTCCCTCAATAAGCTAACCTGAAAGAAGATTGAAGCAGAGGAGATTGAGACAATTCAGTGGCTGCCAGGAAATGATACCAGGTCTTTATCTGGCTCTCTGGCTCCAATCTCATGCCCGAATGGACTTTAAATGTTCAGAGGTTATCGGCTATCTTGTACAACAGTCTAATGATCACATGGCATTCTGGAACAAGCCTTTACATTACTTAATTTTTTTTATTTCAATAATCTATGTATCTGAATAAATCATTTTTTTTTTTCAACGATGAATCTAAATTATTATTTATTTAATAGAAAATATTTTATAAGATACACATTGACCTCTACAGAAGTATGTGGAAAATACGTTTAGGCATCTAACACAATAACATAGCAAATAACATTCCATAACACATATATTAAAACAAATAGAATATTTAAAAAATTAAAATCTGTACCGCTACAACCCATGAAGGTCAGGGGTTCAGTATTTTGTAAGGAAGTACTGTTACTTGACCAACGGTTGTGCTTGGAGGTGATTTTGTGAGAATCCCGCTCGACAGATCGTCGCAGATTTTTACCCAATTAAGGTTAACCAATTTATGAGGCTGATTGGACCCTAAAAGGGCTCCAGAACCCACAGGGCTGACTCACGGGTACAATTTTCTGCCTTATTTAGCTGCGTCCTCGGAGTTAGTAGTATCGTGCCTTACCACGGTGCCACCGCGCTCCTCCACCAATAATGTATACAGTTTGATAAATAAATAAAAATATCTGTATTCATTTCTCAGACTTCATTCTAATGAACTCTTGAAGTTTTCAACTTAATTACATCAAAGTTTTTGCTGAAATTGTAAAAATATTATTTGTAGAATATAATCTTTTAAAATTAAATAAAATACTTAAAAATTAATAAATTATTTTAATTAATAAAAATAAATTGTCAGTTTATTAACAGCAATCAAATTAACCAAAATATCTTATAACATCACCTATCAGGAAAAATAAATAAATAAAATTTTAATGGCTTATATTTCATATCTAAAACTTTAAGAAATGAAACATAGGTGTTGGATTAAATTGCGTTTTACGTCAAAACAAATAAATCAATAACAGAAATAAATAAAATCATTGAAAAGTTAAGTGGAAGAAATGAAAACCGTATGCTTATGAAAAAGATTAGATTTAATAATTTTTTTATTGCATTTAATGATGATTTTTTATTATCTGAGGCTAAAAAAATTCAAATTTAAACTTCTGAGAACTACAACAACTTAAGGTTTAGAAAAATGACACTAAGTGTAACACAGAAAGAATTTTTTTCTATTTTCTCAAAATTTGCACCATTTAGCTCTTCGATTCATAAATGATTGGATCTCCATAAAAGATATTTCGCCCCTTTTAATTTAATTTATGAATTTAACTAATTATATGTACAAGAAGGATTAAAATACTGTTAGAGATACGTTTAATTTTATTTCATTCAGAAAAAAAGCTATTATTAATGCAAATGGCGATATAATTGTGAAAGTAGGGTAATGAAACTAGCATATAAATGGAGCCATAGGAATAAACAGGCGTGGTAATTCATCAGCCTTGAATAAATAATAATAATTTCCTCGGAACGAATGTCGGTCATTACTGCTTTGAGTCTACTGGTCACATAATGAAATTTCATAAATATTTAACTGTATGATACAGTGATGGTGCAACATAAAATGCAAAATAAAAACAATTCTTACTAGCATTGAGAATTTTTTACGTTTTATACATTTTATTTCTTACTTAATCAAAATAAATTGTTAAAAAACGAGACATAGTATAATCACAATTAATCGACTGACTCTACGAAAATACACTGGATCTCTTTCTTTTCAATTATTTCAAAATTTAATAATGTGAACAATATTATTTTTTAAAATACATCTTAAAACTCTACAAATTTTATAAGATCATCTTCCCCTTAAGTTTAAGTATAAACTATATATTTTTATTGTATGATATACAGTAAGATTTATAAAATCCTATATGTTCATGGTAAATTTGTAACAAATTCATAATTAGCTACTTTTTTTTTTTTTTTTAAATATTGATAGATTTATTTATTGATAAATATTACAATCTGCCACACAGTTGTGGGCAATAGGTAATATTGATAGATGATCTCATACATACTAAAATAAAAAAATAAGAAGTAA
>NW_027107456.1:73026-88361 GCF_000696795.3 Halyomorpha halys | reverse complement strand
CTTATAAATTAGTAGTTTGTTTTCTAGTGAGAGATGTGAGGTCCGGCTGTATTAGCTACTAAATGTGAGAAGGGTGAATTCTGGATCGCCGAACGAAATTCGAAAAATACAGACCCTTCAGTAACAGTTTTTAAGTCTGTCAACGAACTCACCACTCCAGGTTTTTTTTTTTTGTTTTTTTTTTTCCCGATCCCTCTAAAACAGAAAGAAACAGTGAATAAGTGAGTGCTTTACTATGAAAAGAAAGGAAAGTAATCGTGTTGTGTATTACCTTTTACTACCTTTGGTATTAAAATAATTTGCATAATAAGTAAAATAATTTGCATCAACATCAAGGGTGCTGTCTCCCCCAAGCTGACCCATTTTACTGGTACAAATAAAAATGTATTTATTTATTATTTTATTTTATTTTATACCAGATCAGCCAGATATGGGCCTTACATGGTTGATATATCCGTTATATTATACATACTTTTTTAAA
This sequence comes from Halyomorpha halys, assembly GCF_000696795.3. NCBI lineage: Eukaryota > Metazoa > Arthropoda > Insecta > Hemiptera > Pentatomidae > Halyomorpha > Halyomorpha halys. The sequence continues at coordinate 87,880 of NW_027107456.1, read as the reverse complement.
CAGTTGATTATGGGGGGGGTATAGTCTCGTACAAAAGACAACCCTAACTATATAAAATGTTGTGGAGAAAAAAAAAAAATATATAGATAAGAGTAATGCTTCTTAATAAAAGAGGAATGTAAAATTAATAAAATAAATAATGATATTGGTACACTTAAATAAAACAAACAATTGCCCTCTAATAGTGAAAAGAAACAAGTTAATTTGAAAATGGGACGAGAGAAGAAAATAGAAAAAATAATAATAATGAATAAATAAAATGAGTAATAATAAAAAGTAAAATTGAGGTAGTGTGACTATGAATTAATTTTATATTTATTAAAATTTATAACAGAATGTCCTGCAGCAGTCTGGGCTTCAGTTTTCGGGTTGAGGTTGGGTTTCCCAGGTTGTAGGTCACTGCTCCTTTAACTGTCGGCAACTGGGAGTGCAACTTCATGAACCGTTTTTTGATATAATCCTCTATTGACTCCATCTGTAATTCACGATGCAATTGGCTATTTCTTATGAACCAAGGAGCATTAACTGCGATTCTTAGGACTTTATTTTTTAAAGGTTTATCAGATTGGGAAAAAAATAAATGAACTATATATTGATTATGACGCCACAATGCGAAATTTGGCTGGTTCTAAATCCGCTTCACTTCCAACATTTTAGATGGATTTTCATATATTTATTTCATATAAAATATATATACATACAAATAAGAAAATAATGTTTTTTTAAAGTAAAACTTTTTTATTTTAAAGTCTTATTACATTTTATAAAGTCTTATTTGTTTAATGTAAACTTTTTTTTCTGCTTTAGCAATAATTTTTACTTAGAAACGTTTTTTTTTAAATATATTTTCTTATCCAGTTTGACTTATCATCTAATGTTTGAGAGAAATTGTTATATTTTAGAAATACTAAAAAAAATAAAATATAATAATGTAATAATAACAATAAAAGATCCAAAATTTCTAACAGATTTTATTTAAATTTTTACTGAGATATTTTAAGATCAATCTACAGGTGCAATATTGAAGCTTATGAGATGTAAGAACATTAAATTTGGGCTGTTCGTAGCTGGTTAAGACACTGTCTTACCAATTTGTTATCTATTAGCACCACCAGCCAGTTCCGATCCGGCATGGGACGTTGACTTTTTTCATTGAGTGGCGGTCCCGCAAAATAAAAAACTTTGACCCCCAACCATGGTTAGGCACTATCGAACCCCAATGGGAGTCTGGCAAAAAAACAATATAAGTATTCAAGAAATAAAAAAATACTAATTATCAAATTAAAATTATATCAGACAGATAAAGAAAATAAGATCCTTTTCAATGTATTTTAAACATTCTAGAATGATTCGGATATTCTTGGACAATGGATCTAGAGTTTATTGTTAATTTCAATAAGCTCAAAATAATAAACCTTTAAAACAACAGAACTAGCCTTCAAAACCGATAAGATATAAAGTATTATTCACTTAAAAATCATCCATTGTCTTCAGAAAAACTTTCATGGTCTTTATAGACGCTTGTTATGTTTTCTGAATAGAATAGTCAATAAAATAGGTTATTGAACCGTATTAGACGTTTGTATAAAAGTGAAGACTTAAGTACGTCTGTTTCAATTCCTGAGCAATTTTCCTCTCAGCTCCTTTCAATTTTCCTCCATTTCCAATGGACATAATACTCTATTATCTTCTTTAGTTTGTAACAGGAGTAGAAAATGGACTAGTCTATCCCACAATGGCATCAACACAAGCCCTTGTGAGGTATTGTCATATTCTTAGAACCTTCTGTAACACTAGTCTCTGACCCTCCCCTCTTTAAGTCCTCACTAGTTTTTTTTTTTTTTAGTTTTTTTATTATCAACTTTAACCTAAGTAAATATCCATCAGAGTAATATTCATCTTCCTAACTAATATTTAAAATTAGTATTTGGTCTAACTAAACTTAGATAATATCTAATTATTTATGATATAATAGGAAAAAGCCTACCATCACAAAAGATTCTTAGTCTGTGGAAAATAAAAACAGACCAGAACTAAAGTTTCAACTAAAAAGGCTTGATGAATAGCCAAAGAGCAATGTAAGGAAGCCTGAGTAAATGAACCTCAAAACTGCAGTTTTGATGATAAATAAAACAAAATTACCCTCTTTTTTTTTTTTTTATTATTATTATTAAAAATTATAAAATCTGTTAAAATCAAGGGGAAATAAATATGTGTGTTATAAGAGCATATATTTATAAATTGTATAAATTATTAGAAAAATTAATAATAAATGGATATAATAGACAAAAATAACTAATAGTAATATTAAAATAAAGTATGCACTACGCAAAAAAACATAATATTGGTAAATAAATTAAATAAGAAAGATCAAAGCGATAAACAATAAAGTAATGATAATAAATGTAAGATAAATCATTGTTAACACAATCATACCTATATACAACATATGATGAAACTTAAGGGAGTAAATGTTAAAAAATATAAAATATTTTATTTTTTTCTGAGGTCATAGATTTATCTTATTTATAGGTATACATACAATTTATGAGTAGAAAATTATATAAGTATATGACTCTTCTATTGCAAAATAAAAAATTCAAATTAGGTTTAACATTTGGAATTTTTTTTTTCTCAATACAGTTTGAATTGATGAACTCTTATACTGACTAAATTCCTAATTTAAGAAATAATCGTTGGGTTTTTAATAACTAAACTGTCAGCTTTATACTTTTAATAATTTCCATGTCCTTAGTCTATCTTCTTAAGGGCAAAGGAATAGCACAAGTTCAAATCAACTCCACAATGGAGGATTAAGGAGCATATCCCTAAAAACTATCTCATAAATTTAATCTATGATCATCAATTCTTTAAAAACAGTTATTTATTAAAAAATATGAGAGGTTACAAATTATAATATCACGCTTTAACACTAAGGAAAGGTTAATGATATAATATAAATTGGAGGTACAGAGAAATCTTAATACTAATTTAGGGAAAAATGATGTGTCAACGTAGTATTTTTCAAGAATTCACATATATTTATGGGCCCTCTTATAGGCAACATGGGAAATCTTTTTCATATATGTAAAAGAGCTATAGCTCTCAACAGTGTAAATTACGTAAAAATATCATGTATTTTTAGGAAAAGGACCAGTACTGAAACAGCTCCGAAAGAAATGGTCTGACCATGCATCCTAGGGGAGTCGTGTTGCATGGAATATATAGGAGGAATGGATATAGGTGCATAGAATATAAGTTAGATTCGAGCAGGTTTTAAGGAGGAAAATGGGTCATATCGGAAGAGGTAGAAACATAGACGAATCAATAATAAAATTCAAAAGTTATTTTGAGATGATGCTATAATTGATATTTCATTAATTTTATTTTAGGAAATGTTTTATTTATTTTATAATAGCTATTCTTTCTTTGATTAAATTTTCTTTCAAAAAATTCAAAACTATGTTTGGTTACTATTAAGTAAATTTTAAAAATTTAGATTTTTTTTTTTATCAGACGCGTTCATTACCTGTATGTAACGAGATATTAATGGTCAGTTATATTTGTCGTAAGCTTCATACTTTAACTATATAGATAGCTGTCGAAGTAATTTAATTTACAGAGTTTAAAATATACTTACTGATAGTTCCAATGTCTGCATAAAAAGATCCTTACAAATGACTGTAAAGACAGAAAACTGCAGGCCGATTCCGACTATGACAGTACTTACTAGACAAACGGTCTAAACTTCCATTAGATTTTTCAAAAGCTTGATCTACACGACTACAATAAGGCCAATCTGGACATAAGGAGTTGAGCTTTGGGGCTCCACTCAACCTTCGAATTCCTCTCGTACCCAATCCTTACAATCTAAAATCCTCAATGCTCCTTACTTTGTTACAAATAAAGTCATACATAAAGACCTTAATGTTCCTTATGTAACCGATCTAGCCCGAACCAGATATCATTCCTTTCATTATAAGTTCCCCAACCACCCGAACCTCCTAGTTTCTAACCTTGGTTCCTCTTCCATTCCTGGCAATCCTCCGAGGCGCCTGAAAAGAAGATGGCTACGACACCATCTAATGTAAAATCTTTATTATAGTGTTACCAATGGAGAAACTGAATAACATAACACGCCTGTACCACACCATTATAAACTTATATTATATTTACTGGATGTATCTTTATATTTTAATAAAGATATAAGAAAAGAAAAATAGGCTTCTGTAATATTTATAAGTAAGAGACTTGATGATAAGGAATGACAGTATAGCAATACTGAAAGTTTTTTAAGATGGATATAATCATATTTATTCTTGAAAAACATTGTAAGATCAATGGATCGAAATCGTTTCCGATTTCTAAAAGCGTAGAATATTCAATCAACATTTTTACAGAAATTCCGTTTTGTGTCCAAAACTGTTAGTTGGCTATATTATATTTTCATTATTTTATTTTTATTTAAAGAGTTGTATTGGTTTCGAAATCATTTAGGAGATTAAGCTAGTTTAAAATATAGTGTAGTTTGTTTTTAATCTTATGCGCCGATAAAGTGGCTTTGACCACTATGTCAGTGAAATTGTAACAAAGACTAAAAAGTATGGATTTCCTTTGAAAACAAAGCTTTCAAAAGCTGTTTGAAATAAACTACCTACAATCTGGTTTCCAACTCTACAACTAGACAAATCAAATTTAATTGAAAAGAAAAACCTTCTTTGGTTGGGTAATATGATTATGAGGGTGAAAGGATTGCAAGCTGACAACTTGAAGAAAGAAGGAACAGTGGGGATTAAGGAATTACAAGAAGGAATGGAAGAACTATAAATCCTGGAGTAGTAAAAATTTCCTGAGCGATTTTCTCTTGGATCTTGGAAGATTTGAGCGACTGTCTCTTGGCTGCAGTGGTGCAGGTTCAAATCTAGCATGAGTGGTCGACTTGTGTATCTTTGGCGGTCCCACGAAATAACTTGTTCTTCCCTCACCATGGTTAGAATGGGTCGATTGCTTCTTGATGAACCTCACATTTTTATGACAAAAATGACCAGGAAGGGGGGCTTAAAAAATAAAGTACAAAAGTTGTTTTCAACACAATACAGAATATTTATACTTTTAATAATAATATCGTTTGATAGGAATCACTATGGTTACTAAACAATATAATTTGATTATAAATCGACTTGTATAAAGATTACTACATCCATTTATTCGGCCTATCAATCCTGAAAAACGCTGTGTTTTCTTGATTTGAAAATTCAGATTTTTTTCAACAAAATATAAAATATTTATTTATTTGTTGTTATATTTAAAATATAAATTAATATATACAATAATAAATAATCATTCATAGGTCGATATTAGCAGATTTAAGATGTCAGACGTTCTGCCTTTTGAATATAGATGCTGGTAGCTCATGTCTATAGAGAAGTGTCCGCTAACTCAGAGCCCTAAATACCCTTCGTGATTTAGATGAGCCCTTCACTATCCTGCCTCTGTACCACATATACTAAATGGTAAATTACTTCCAACAATATGTACATATATGTATACGGAGTTATCAAAATGTAGTTATGTTTTATGTATTATATATTTAAATAACCATTAACAAATAATTTTTTTTTTACCTTCAAATATTTATACGTACCCGTCATAGTAATTAGGGTATCGCTTTACAGTTTGAGAAATATTGACATGTAAAGTAGGTGGAAGTATAGAACCTAAAGCTGCACGTTTTCCTAAAATTGGAAAAGACAAATTAGGCTCGAGAGATCTCTTATCATATCATTTAGGCTCAATTAGAACTACAGAGATATTCTAAACTATTTCAATGAAATCTCTTTGAAAACTATCGTTGAGTCTTTGGTGAACAGAACTATTAGAAGGTGTTAGTCAAAAAGTACTTTTGTTAGTCAAAACCTAAGGTATTTTTGTTATTAGTATTAGAATTATAGATTGAAAAATTTGTATTTTTGAAAGCTGTATATCTTTGAAGTATACGTCAATAAAGATCGAAGTAAGTTCTTTTTTTTCAGCATAAGATACATTTTTGAAGTTATAAAAAATAATGAAAAAAACATTTGAAGGTCAGAAATTATAAAAAAAAATTGTATAAGTAATTATTGTAAGAGGAAGCGTTACAAAGAAATTAACTCGAAAAATTATATATTTAATATTAATATTAAACATTAAAATTTAAAGTAAATTTTTGGTATGATTAATTTGAGCAACTGATTCTATATTATATTCGGAATTCTGAGTTCGCAAGTTTCTGAGAAAACCTCTGAAGAAATAATGGAATAACTTCTGACCATAGTATCATTGAAGGCCAATAATAATAGCAACTCCACTAAACCATCTAATTCCTCTCGAATCCAATCCTTACAGTCCAAAAACCTTCGTAAAATCCTTAATTCTCCTTACTTTGTCACAAATCAAATCATTCATCAGGACCTCAATGTCCCCTATGTTGCCGATTTGGCCAGAACCAGATACCAGTCCTTCCATGATAAACTTCCCAACCACCCAAACCAACTCGTTTCTAACCTGACTTCTCCTTCACTACCTAATAATTCTCCTAGGCGTCTGAGAAGAAGATGGCCTCAAGATCTTCTCCTTTAGAAATGATTTTGGAGTTCTATCAATGGGTAGATTCTCTATATGTTTGTATCATGTCATAATATCACTTACAGCAAATTTACTTGATGCGTATATATGTATACAATTGTAAAAACAATAAATAAATCATTAAAAAAAAAAAAAAAAGTTCAGAGTTCAGAACAGAATGAATAGATTCTCCATATGTCTGTATTATGTAGTTATACAAAGAACTAACATCAAAGTCACTTGTATTTATTTTTAATAAAGTTGCAAGTATTAATAAATAAATTTTTGAAAAATATACTATTTATTATAAAAAGGGATAATTTTGGGCATAAATATTGATTGTAAGACGAACAAAGCTCAATCTCAACTAAAGAGGTAAACTGAACAAACTATCTGATCTAGAATGCCTACTGAAAACATTTAATCTAAGTATTTAGATAAAAATACTAATTTTTAAAACTATTATAAGACCTTCTATACGAAAGACCGATAAACATAAAAACGTTTACATGTAAGCGGGTTAATCGTTACAAACCTTCTAAAATGAAATATAAAGAAAAATTATGTTTGTATGATTTTTAACAACGGTGAAAACTATGTTTTTTAGGTTCCTAAAGCTCCTTATTAAAACTATGACGATTTGTGTTTGATATTACATTTTATAATTAATTAAGAAACTAAGTTACGACATTAATAGTGAACCTTTATAAAGCTAGTATTTATGGAGTATTTAGAAAGGATACTGTAGGACTGGACGGTAGAGGTTTACGACGGAAAGTAAAGGTGATCTGATGGGATTTGTCAGGATTTATTTTGACTCTCCAGGTTTGACACCATTCTTCAATAGATGTTATGTGTGTCTGTAATATGGAAATTAAAAGTGAACAAAACAACACTTTTTTTTAACAAAAAAAAACAAAAAAATTTCATTTTATGCTGGTTGCGTTTTTTTATTTGATTTTCTTCTCTAGCATACCCTATACTAGAGGAGTAATTTTATACAAGCCACACAATATGTAAAATATCATACTATAAGTTTGATCAATACAGATTTATTTTTAGGTATGATCAATTTCACCGTTTGCAAAAATATATATTAAAGTTAGAAAAAATATATCATACATTTTTAAGAATTGTGTCTTAAGGGAGAGGACATTTATAGCACCAATTCAATTTTAAATTAGACATGAGTCATTAAACAATAAAAGATAACTATTATCCGTTCAATAGTTTGAAGTTAATAATTAATTTTCAATTAGAAAAGTCTTAGAAACATATATTTTATCGATTTTTTTAAAGAATTTTGTCATGGTTTTTAATCCACGCCAGAACATGTTCCATACTAACCATTTTGAAGTATAATTATCAAATGCAATATTAGGGATTAATAAAATTTAGAAAAGTAAAATTTATTTTATACTTTATTAGGCTTATTGAATTTTTAACAATTCACATACACTCACGATGTTTGAGACAGTTCCGTATAGCACCAGAGAATTATTTTCGATTAGAAAGGTAAATATTTTATCAAATTACAAAAGGCAGCTAATTTACTGAGAACCTTAACTTCCCGAGCTAACTCCTACAATAAACATTACTTTTAATGTAATTACAACTACATTGTTTAATACTGATCCAATCGTTAAACAAGAATAAAAGGTTTAATGATTTTCGTTGAAGTTGTTAGAGGTGTAGTTTAAAAAAAATATTATATTTGATTTATAACATTATTTATATAAAGTTTTGCCAATTCTAAATTTGAAAAAAAAACTTTTCTAGAGCGCAATAGGGCATATGACGACGTAGAAAAACAATTGAAATAAAGTTAATATTATTTTCAGTCAATTCAGAAATCCAATCATGTATGTTTTAATTAATATAAATAAAGAATTAATTTTTAAAAACTTTTTAATTAGTGTACCAACGGATGGGAAACGTTAACTTACAGAATGGTTTCATGTGTGACTTCGTTTAGACATAAATAAAGAACACTGATTTTGCGATTTACTCTTCATATCTGTTTTAAACTTATAGTGTGCGTTGCTATTATAAGAATTTTTATTTTTTGTTTCGAAAACAACCATGGAATGCGGTTTTATGAAAGCAGAAAAGTACAAAGTTGCCTAGAATCGAAGCTTAATGTTAGTTAAAATTTTTGCTACTGACCCGTATTTATGTTACGCTACGTTTAAAATATCTCTCTAGTATATTTTAAATTGCAGTTTATTTGCTAAAAATACTGTGTGGATTGCCGATGCTATTTTTCTAACAATTTTTCTAATACTGTTATTTCCTAATGTTAATACCGTGATGTGCATATCTATGTTCTATCAGAATGATAATCAAGTCTAGATGGTCTTGTTTCATTATTATTTTTTTCACTGAACACATTATTTTGTATCATAATATTCCAAATTCTTTTCCAACTGCAAGGCAATATCATTACGTTTTTAGTCATTTTAAATAGTCTTTCGGAATAAATATAAACTCTAATAAATTTACAATTTGTATCTAACATTATACTTACATGGAAGTGATCATAAAAAAAAAAATCATTATTTAGACTAGATAATAATTTTGGATACTTTCTTTTTGATATTTCGGAACTTGGATATAACAACTTTTCTGGAGCATTTTGGCGATTAGGTACAGCAAAAGAACGATAAGAAATATAACTCATAATATATAGTTGAATAAATGAAAAAAATAAAAATAAAAACGTAATTAATTAAAATAGTACTCGCACTGAGTGTATAAGCGTAGCATATGTTGAAATGACGTCATGCCAAAACAATTATGCAATCTAGCTTTTTTATGGGCCAAAAAAATTAAATATAATGCGTTGTTAGAGACTAAATAGAGATTTAAATAATAAATAAATCAGGAGATCCCCATTATGTAAAAACATATATAAAAATAAGTGATAAGACACTTTCCAAAAAAAAAAAAACCCATAACGTAACACTTTATACAAGTCTATTAAAAATAATTTAAAATTATAGCGTAATTTTAAATAAGCAAAATAATAGCAGTAGCTAGAAGTAAGTGTAAACTAATCTATTTTTAGGTAAAACTGTTTAAAAATTTATAGTTACTTTTTTCTTTAATAAACTGTTCTTCAGAGTATGCGCACTTGGCAATAGTTCAATGGTAACTTAATTATTTTTTAACAGAAAATACGTCTTAGCCGTTACAAAAAATAAGTACTTCCCGAAAAAAAAAGTAAAATATTAGAAAATAAATAAAAAAAGAAAACATTCAGTATGTTGTAAATTGATTTCTGGGTATAGATCCACCGCTTAATACTGGGATATGAAACTTGAGTCAGATAAATGTATTTATTTTTATAGTCTAATTGTAAGATGATATATACTTGCATACACATACTTATTAATTATACTCCTAACCAAACTTTGTGAAATTGAATCCTTAACGTTGTACTGAAGCAAATAGTAATAACGGCTGCCATTTTATCATCTTCTTTTCAAAAAGTATTCAATCAGAAATGATTGAAAGAAATTAATTTATTATTACCTCTAGATTAACTTGTAATTTAATTAGACTATACGAAAAAAAAAATGTAACAAGCAAATAATACAAAATATTCATGACTAATATGAACACGATCATTTAAAAATAAAATATGCTTCAGGAAATTTATTCGTATAGAAATTGTACAATCCTATACATTATAAACATAAATACAAACGTTGTTTTAAGCTTTCATTATTATATTCTCTTCAGCTTTGCATTTAATTAGTAAATAAAGAGTTAAAAATAATAAAATATGAGAAGTCCTTTTATCCACATACATCCTTATTCATTGTTTAGTAGTTTATGTATATATAAATATGTAGCGTACAAAGAATCATCCATAGGACAAGAGTGTAGTTTAATCAGGAGAGATACAGGCACTATTGTAAACAGACAATTATTAAAAAACTAAGAAACATTAGGGCGAATAAAAAATCTTTTATGTAAATAGTGCATGAGAAACTTGTAAAGTGTAGATGCAAAGAAAAAAATAAATTGCCAGGAGCTGCTATTGCATTAGAAATTAAAATAAAGGGATTTGGATTTAAAATTAATAATCTGAGTATCTGGTTTAAAATAATATATATTTAAAAAATTCAAAATTCTTATAGCCAAGATAAGAGAAGGATATTTCTTATTGACTTTATAATAGATAAGACTGTGGTGTCCAATTTTATATATTTATGATTATTTTAGAAATCAAAAATTAAAGACATTCCTAAATGATTTTTAAATCAATTAATTTTATCTCAACGGTTCCTTATACTCGAAGACGTTTAAATGGAAAGATAAAAATTGAACAAATGATGACACTTTATCAGTCTTGAGTTTATGCAGAAAAAAAAATAACTGGCAACACTATACGAATTTTTATTTATATTCCTTGACGGAGGCAATAAAGGACCATTTCCCAGTACGATATCCGATCCCCTCTAATTCAGGGCTTAGATTAAAATAATTTAAATCGGGAAGGGTATTCTACCTGTGGCTTATGGAAATATTTGGAGTATGGAAATTCGGCCGTGACTTGGAAGAGAATTACCAACCAAGTCTGGTATAAATATCCAAGATGATGGTATGGTCAAAAGTAAGTAAAATACTAACAAAATTATTTTTTTATTTTGTTTATTTTATATACTAGTAATTTAATTATCAATATTAATAATTATTACAATTTTTTCAAGTTTAAGAAATATGATTACAGTTACTCTCTTTGGACATCAGTGCGATATTGAATAATTGAGATTATTACACTTTTATAAAAATTCAATCAACAACACAACCATTTACATAGTATCAATTTTAATATCGTCTTGGTGTAAGAATTGTTGCACCTAAACGATATTAAAATTTATTAAACAGAACCAAATCATACTCTCATATATTATTGTGCAAAGAAAAACTCTAAAGGTTTCTCATAATAATAGTAAAACAATAAAATCTGTGAGGCTTCTATGCGACGAAAAAATTTCTAAATCCACTGAATAGATTATCACTATACTAAATCATTTGTAATTAGTCAACAATTCTCTTAATGTAATGATAAATGAAACATAAATCAAATAAAATAACCCTTATCCTTTATAAACGTATTTCACTAGAAGGAACGAAGACGTTACATTTCTAACTAATCATTTTACAAAATCTGGATATGTCAGTTACATTTATAAGTGTTCCAAGTCACATAGGATTTTCTGGGAATGTACTGGCCGATCGAGCTACAAGAGAATCACTCGCGCTCCTGGGACGTGGAAAGGAAATTTTAACTCAAACAGAACAGCAAACCCCTCAAAAGAAAATCAGAGATAGATGACAATTTTTCTGGAATGAGTAGTAACCTAAAGGGGTAAACTAAAAATTATTAAAATGGGCATCAATTCCTAGGGCACCAACTGGGCTAACAATATGTCACACGAGGCTCACTCAGCCCTATCTTATCTCAAAACAAAGGCCTCCAAAATGTTAATATTGTAACAAAACTTTGACAATCAGCCATATCTTCCAGGGAAACCCATATTTCACGTCAGACTTCAATAACTTAGGACAAAACCCGAATATTTCAAAAGCACTTAGAGTCGATGATAAAACAATAAAATATTTCAGTTTTTAAAATAAAAAATGACGAAAAAAATATAAATTTATAATATTACATATACTATATAATATTATAAATAAATATAGGCATTAATAAATAAGAAATTAATTGTGTTGATGACCGGTGATGTTTTAGTCCATTAAACAAAAACTAACTAGAAGGATGAACAAAGTAAAATTTTTAGTTCTAAGACCTTGTTTTAAAAAGCACATTCAAATTATTATTTTCATTTTTGTTTTTCATTTCTTTATTTTGATTGTTTAAATTTATTTATTTTGGATTTTACATAAGAGATGTCTTATGAAAAATTTTATTTAAAAATGTATAGCTAGTATTCATTTTGTAATAAGTGTATAAATAACTGATTTAATTATCAGTGTAATTATAATTTTGAAATAATAACATAATTAAATTATTACAAGTAAAACTATTTATAATTGTTCGATTTGATTATTAAAATTGTTTAATTTCACAAATATCACTCCACACTCCATGGATGTGTTAGTTGTCATTTTTCTTGAGGATTTTCATCAACAATAAACTAATTTGGTAACCAATCTTAAAAATTGTTTACCACACTTTTAATTTCAAAACAGGTCTGTGAATTGTCAATTTTGTTTTATCCCATTTTTGTTGTTTCTTTTCAAACACTATACACATTTTTGAATAAAAGGCCCAACAGAGCATTGAGACATAATTGTCTTATTGTGAGCTGTGTTTGAGAATGATAAATCATGGATATGAGAATAACAAAAGTTACAATCCACTGGATTTTATCTAGATTAAAAAATAAGGTAAAATTTGTTTCAAATTTAGTTTAGAAATAAAATATGAAAAATTAATTTTGCTCTAAATAAAAATAAAACAACAGGTCAGTTAGATTAGTTTTAACAGTTAAAGCATGTTTAATAAAATATAAATTTTATGTATAATGTATTTGTGGTTGAAATGTTTCAAGAAAAAATCACAATACATCCATTGAGCAGTATTTATGAAACCAAAGAATTTGAATTACATGACTAGGGAATAGAAGAAGAAAAAAAAATTTGTAAAAGGCTAATGGTAAAAATGTCGAAATGATACTAGAATGTTGAAAATATATAAGAATGTATAAAAAATTTAAAATTTAAAAAATTTGTTAAAAAAAAATTATTCCTATTTAGTTTTATTTTTGGATAATGCGGGTTTAATGAGGTCCTATGGATATCTTTTCCATAATCATTAATATTGATAATTAATAATGTAAATTATATTTCATAGATTTATAAAAAATATTTCATCAAATATTAATCATCAAAACTCTTTTTTTAAAAATTTTTTATTTATGAGTATAATGAATTACACAAAACAAGCCGTATTGAAATTGAGCATAAAATGAGGCAGTGAATAACCCTATCCGTTTTGGTAGATGAATTCTTAATGCTCACAGTCTTAAGCTGATTCAGTTGTAAAAGGAAATTGAAATTCTTCAAAAGGCATACAAATCTGCGGTATACCATTGTACAAAAAGATGGAATATTGCGGATTAGGTATGGAATATAGGGTCTATATGTATTAGTTTGTAGGTGGGTTAATGCAGGATTTGTCAAATCCAGGAGTCTCATTGGGAAGGGTTTAAAGCTTAGAAGGATGGGTGCGTGTATTAAGCGAGTGATTTAAAGGGTTACAAGATAGAAGGAGGGAGATTAAAATCCTTAATGAGGTGAGGTTTATGAACCAAGAAAGTACTTCAGAGGGTTGTCTGAGTATGGCAACTTCAACTCACCCCATTGTGAAATATGATCGTCACTGATGATTCCAAAAATTAATCGTAAACAATAATTCATTAGTCTTTCAGTGGTAGTAACTATTTCAAACCATTGTAAAAAAAAAAAACCATAGCTAAAGTTAGGGAAATAGTAATTGGTAATAAAAAAGTAATAATTAGTCGTACAACATTTGTTGCATACAAGTTTTATTAATTAACTTGGAATTTTCAATATTTAAATTTTAACGATGTTTTTCAAATAAACTCAAAATGGTAAGTATCGGCTAGTATATATATCATCAACTCGGACAAGGAATAAAACGAACTTCCCCGTTCTAACTTATATCCAGCAACATTGGGAAATTCGTTTAAAGTAGGAATCGGCATAGAATCACCAATTTCGCCCACTGAAAGGGCCTTCTTTATCATGCCTTCGAAGCTTTAACATTAAACGAGTTAAGGAGTAGTAATTCTTTAAAGAGAACATGACACTGAAAACAATCAGAAGAAATCTACTCTTATAACCCTCTCCCAATATCCCATAATTGGAGGGTCCCTCATTTTACCTTCAGAACATTTACAAATAGCGTAGTATCTATAAAATTTACATTTATCAATAAACATTGAAAAAATAAGTTAAAAAAAGGAATCGGTTTGAAAAATATGCCTTATTGTTATTTTTTAGTTTTTTTCCCCTACTTTAGTCCTTATATATACCGACCCAAAGCTAGTTATCAAAAAGTAACCACAGTCTACTGTACTATCTATGTAATACGTTGAATAGAAAATAAAATATTTCACGGTGATCACGAAAAACTTTTTTGTTTATAAGTATGATGAATAATAATCTAGATTATTTGTATAATATCCTGTTA
>NW_027107456.1:70517-72861 GCF_000696795.3 Halyomorpha halys | reverse complement strand
ATAAAAACCTCATGATTTCATATGGGAAATCATGAGGTTTTTATAGTGCATGAATATGGGACAGTGGTCCCGAAACGTTGTACAATGTTAATGAATAAATAAATAATAATTTATTGAAAATGATGGAAGTAATAAACCTCAAAAAATTATAAAAAATATATATTTATTTATTGTATGTCTGTGAAATAGGCACAGACATGTCAATTTCAACTTTAACTCAAGTGAAACTAAGGGAAGGAGATATTAATTTTAAAATATTCCGAAACAAATTAAATGTAATAATAATACTTTATTCCTAAGAGGGAATAATTCGGAATTCAATTATTGAAACTCGGAGAGAAACTACGATTTCAAATTGAAGAGCCACTTGAATCCTAGCTGACCGGTTGGAATCCACTCACGTTCCAAACGGGTCCACCATTCATCAGCTCAAGGGTTTTGCTTCTAGTGTTACACAGACCACTTAAAAACAGTTTCCACCAGTAGTGGTCCGGATTAAAATCGAATTTCCTTCTGGACAGAAACATTCATGAATATTACAGATACTCTCGAACCGGTTTTTTTACTCTTTTTCTTCTCGATTTTCACCATGCATGTTCTTTCGTCAGCATTTTATGAAAATAGTACATATCTTAAAAAGTATCTTAACATCAGAGAAAAAGATTTATATGAATTTAGACATCATTTGCCGATATGATTCTGACTTAACAAATCGAATGTAGATGATTATAAGCACTGATGGCGGTCTAGAACTGTCTTTTGCAGCACATTATGTATAAGGCCATTGTTTTGTTCCGTAATCAAAAGAAATAATTCCTATTGACGAATGCTAGTTCCATAATTTTTTTTTTCTAACCCACCTTTCATTGTCACTCAAGCAAATACAATACAAACACTTAGGATAAAAATATATAGATCCTTTTTTTTCTGAAGGCGGCATTTTAAGGTTGATGGTGAGATCCTCTGAGTGCGGGGGCGCATTGTGGTACTCGCAAGCAATTAAACTTCTGATATATTGAGTATTTTCTACATCCATAATAAAGATTTATTTCATTGAGTATATGAAAAATTTAATAAATAAATTGATCCCGAGATACTATTACAACCATCTAAGGCATAAGAGATAGTTGCATAAGAGAAAGCTAGGTTCGTTTTGAATTGAGATATTTCTATATGAGAGAATTCGCATTCTTAACTAATAAAAAAATGTAATGATCATAAAAAATGTTAGATACTAATTGAAACCTCTCTTTAAATTAGTATATTATACACAGTTAAGGGCTAGTGGTAAGCAGTTGTAAGCCCAGGGTGACTTCAACCAAGGTAGCCCCTAGGCACTTAAAAATAAATAAAATACACTGAGAATACTTAATATTATATATCTAATATGGAAAGTGTTATCGACACATTTCTTGTACTAAACCATATTCAGAGCAGATTATAGGCAATATTGTACAAACGTTAAAACAGAATTCATTATTAGTTATGGTCTAAATTTTCAATCCATTACAAAAGACTGATCTACATGACTATTATAAGGCCTATCTGGACATACGGAGTTGAGCTTTGGAGTTCCACTAAACCAAAAATCAAATTCCTTCCGAATCCAATCCTTACAGTCCAAAATCCTTCGTAAAATCCTTAATGCTCATTACTTTGTCACAAATCATGTCATCCATCAGGACTTCAATGTCCTATATGTTGCCGTTTTGGCCAGAACCAGATACCATTCCTTCCATGATAAACCTCCCAACCACCCAAATCCACTTGTTTTTAACCTGGTTTCTCGTCCATTACCTAATAATGCTCCTAGGTCTCTGAAAAGAAGATGGCCTCGAGATCTTCTCCTATGGAAAAATGAGTTCTATCAATGGGAAGATTCTCCACATATTTGCATGTCACTTTCCCATTTACACCAAATTTACTTATTGTATATATTTTATATAGTTGTAAATAACAATAAATAAATTATAAAAAAAATATATTAGTTTTAAAAAATGTTTAAAAAAGCTGTTTAAATTAATTAGAAAACTAGAATATTATAATAATAGAATATTTACATTGATTCATTTTGATTAAGAACAGTAAAGTGTCCAGATTCTCTTAAATATACTTATTTTATTTTATTATGTCTGTTAGTAATTAATCCTCACATATAACAATTAAACACATATTTTATATAAATCTTAAAATTTATTAAATATATATCGGACCTTCACAATTATTAAAACTTAAAAAGAAAATTAATTGCTATCCCTCTCCTACCCCCCCCACAAAAAAAAAAAAAAAAAAAAAATCTAAGCTTCTAGGCATATGAGAAATTGTAAATCTATTAACAATTTTT
>NW_027107456.1:55334-70467 GCF_000696795.3 Halyomorpha halys | reverse complement strand
ATTTTATTATGTCTGTTAGTAATTAATCCTCACATATAACAATTAAACACATATTTTATATAAATCTTAAAATTTATTAAATATATATCGGACCTAATTTATTTTGAAATATATTATTTTTTCATAATTAAAAAAATGTTTTTGACTACTCCAAAAAAAAAAAAAAAAAAAAAATAGGAAATTCTAGGCATATGAGAAATTGTAAATCTATTAACAATTTTTATTACTTTTATGTAGTAACATAAAACAGATTTTAGTGATCACCGTGTAATATTTAATTTTACATGTTGGTGGGACAAAGGGTTTTGTTTGATTTTAAGAATAAAAAAATTTTGATTTTTATCTCTCTATTGCTGTTGTCCATTTAGTTTTTTTAATCTTTTTTTTTCTGAGTCAATTATTCTTCTAAAAAATTATTGAAAACAATACGTAAAAAGATATTGATTTGAGGTTACCAATAAGGTCTTTTATTTTATTTTTGTGTAAGACATTTTCTTCCAAAAGTTTCGTTTTAAATCAAGGGTCAGGTTTTGATCTAACTAAAACCAGGTTCAGAAATTCTCCCAAGGGGAAATCTAAACTTTTTTCACATTTCATCTAAATGGACGCAGTTCCCTTAAAAGAGAATTAAATAAGAACCTTTAAGAAGGAAATGGGCTAAGAGCTGACAGAGACAATTAGCCATAACGGTGGTTAAGATTGGACACTGTGAGGTGAGGCGTGCAGTTGGTTCTGGTCCGGTGTTGACTTTTAATTACTCTTTCCTAGTTCACTCTATACCCCCTCCTCGTTCCATCTCCACTCCCTCCCTAACCCACCCCTTCTCTACCTACCTTCTCTCTCCCCTCCCTCAGTCCTTACCGTTCTATTTTCCTACGGTTAAGCAATGGGTTGTACTCTGAGCCACGACAGCTCCCCTCAATTTATCTCTGAACGGCCTCCTTTTAAACTTCCATTGTGTATTTAATCAAGAGGAGAAAGGGCTTAGCATTGTAGCAATTTAAATATTTTCGCTGTTTATCGCGGTCTGAGTAAAATTATCATCGCAATCACAAACACGCAGTATAACATTAAATGAGTAGGTATTGTTTATTCTTTACCAGTATAAGATTACCTTGACATATAAAATTTTATTTAACACTATTTTACTAAAGGTATTTCAAATATAACAGAGACCTGTTGATAGCACTCATTAGTACATAGCCAAAACGCTCGGGGAAAAAAAAGAGTGATGTTATTAGCTTCAACCATAGATAAAGATTCACATATCAACTCTTAAGGTGACCGACTGTTATAAGCAACATTAAGAGTATCCAAACGGAAATAAAAGCGATAATTTACTAACTTAATCAGATTTTTGAGGCTATATTATTACCGTCTCTAAAATAGTAAAATAATACACTCTTAATCGACTCTCTTCATCAACCGGCGGTGAAAAAAAAAATAAAGTGCTAAAGTTTAGTAAAAGAAAACAAAGTAACTAATTTTATAACTATACTAAAAATTTAAAGATCGTTTTTGTGCTTCAATAAAATCATGTATCCCACGGTTTTTTAAATTTAATATTTATAAAGTGCGCCTTCAATTTGACGCCATGAGTTATTTCACTTTAGGAAATTGTGGTTGTTTTGTTTTGAGTAGACTCTATGAAGAAAAATTAATTAAAAAGAAAATTGACTAAATTTGAATGAAAAATAAACCTAATGAATAATTTACAGGTTTTTGGATATAAATAATGAATGAAGGTGATTGCCAAATGTTACATTTCTGGTTAAATAGTTAATGATTTCGATTTTGAAAATCGCAGCTATTAATCCATGAAGTAGTACTAATTATAAGAATCAAGGTTGAACTGAAGTAGGAACAGAAAATTAATAGTGACTTATTCAGATGATTTGTCATTAATGTTATTGGATGATTGCCCGTCTCTCCTCACATGCGTTTTTCTTCCTCCCATCCTTCTCTTTCATAGATATCCAGGCATATCTATGTAATAAGGAAAAGATGATAATTTGAAACCACAAAATGGCTCCTTATACTCTGTCTTCTTGTCCGCAGTTGGGGAGGTAAGTTTTTACTATTGGTCATAAGGGGCGCTAGTAGTGCTTTTATTACGCGGGCTCTTTCGATTTAAACTAACCATAGTATTATATTAAATTAGTCCAATAACATTATTTCCATAATGTATTAATATACACATGACCTGTATATAACATTTTCATGAAACTTATAAGTAATAATAATAATAATATTCTTTATTTATTCTGGGTTTGATCCCTTTAGAATAATATACAGGCGTCAAAATCAGGCTTTACAGCCTTAGAGTGAAATACAAAATAAAAATGAAATTATAAAACGTCATAAAACAATAAATTTAAAAAGATAAAAATGAACAACAATAATTAACAGAATATATAAAATAAGAATAGAACAAATAAGGTAAAACAATATGTCATATCATAAAACATAAGATGACAAACACTTCTGATAATAAGTAATAGAAAAAAAAATATAAAAATCAAATATAATTAAACTAAAATAATAAATGGAAAGGTACAATTTCTCCTCATGTACATATTTACAAAAATAAACAAAACTCTGAAACATTAAGTAAAGAAAATATATAAACCGTGTTTGAAACTTTCAATTGTTATTCTTCCGGAATTGGGTGGGCAGAAGGTGGTCGAAGATACGGGATTTGAAGGTTGAAAGGGTATTAGAACTACGAATGGAGGACGGAATAGAATTCCATAGGGATGAGGAACGGATGAGGAAAGATCTACCAAAGGCTGCGGTTTGATGGGCAGCTACATATAAGTCTGAAGGGTATTGCGGAAGTGCACTGAGGACTTTAATCCCTCCCAAATTAACCGGCTTTCCCGTTTAAACGGCGTTATCCTAGTCACGAGTGGGGCTGGTCAACGGAATGTCACCGTAATTAAATTATATTGAAAACAATTTTTTTTTAAGCCCCTCTTATTGACGTTGTATTTAATTTTGTAGTTTCCGCATTTTCTTCCTATTAAAATATAGACATTTTATAAATTTTTAATAAACACATTAAATTGGTATTTATTGGAAATATTAAAAGTTCTGAATTTCTCGACGTTTCAGAAATCAAAATCATTTATTTAATAAAAAAAAAAACTAATAATGAAAATTATTTTTAACACTTCATAATTAAAATTATATAGTTCAACAGTGCAATGATAGCAATGGATAGGTGTGGAAATAAAAAATATATTAAACCGCAAAGGATAACCAATTAACTGCAATACTACTTGCTAATTAATAAATATGTTATTAAAATTTAAATGTATTAAAAAAGTTATAAAAAAAAATATTCGTGTTTTTTAATATTAATAAAAAAAAATTAATATATGCATTTCTATAAGTCGCCAATTCTAACAAACCCTTTCACAATCAACAGAACCTACTGTATATTACATTGCGTTCTTTTATTAAAGAACTACTTCATTTTAAATTGAATTCGACCCGACTCTTGACAATAACAGAGGCATTTCATAGGTCCGTTTAGTGTGAAATTTCAGACGCAATATTCCTTTGGAACTGAAGCAGGAGATGGAATAACGAACATAGAATATTCTCGTCTCCACTGAATGGAATTGATATTGTTAGATTTACGGTGATTAATGAAGAGTTTTCTTAAAAATATGTGATTTCCACTTTTCAAAAGTAAAGGTTTTTATATTCAAATTACCATACTTCATATAAATTTATATATCAAAATTTTAATTTTCCTCTTTCTAATTAATCTTAGTGGATGGATAATATAGATAAACTATTGATAAACTCCCCCCGTAGTATCAGGTTTAAACAATTGAAACAAGTTTTTATCATAAATTAAAAATCATAAAAACATCTAAATGTTTTAAAAAATTAGCATTGTTCTCAGATCTAAATAATATTAAATTATAAATGATTTTTTAACTAAATCGGTTACATATTTGTCACAGGGACAAATACATCTTGTAAAAAGAAATACCAAAATCATTTTGTGAGTACCATAATAATTTTGATAAGGTTTTCTGACCTTGAGTTTGACGTTACGAAAGTTTTCGAGTTCAATGAAAGAATCTATAAAAGTCAGGAACAATTAAAAAAAGTAAAATTTTTTTTACTCAAACACTAAGTTAATAAAAATAATTAACAATTTTTATAGTTTGTTTTTATACTACAAAAAGCTAACCACTCGTATAAGGCATTATACGAGCAAGGTTACCTGATTGATTTTATTATTATTTACCATTGTTATAAAATATTTCTGGATATAACCTGCTATGTTCTAGTAGCAGATTTATTTGGGATGCCAGGATAATCGCTGAAGGCAATTATCCAAAAATAAGTTATTTAATTGATTATAAATTGAGTCCTAAAAACTATTATTATAATTGGATTCCTTTCAAAAGGCTGTTTGTGTGTTTACCAGTTTACCAATTTAATACCTTTATATTTATAAAATGTTCTTACCATTAATTATATAGTATAATAAAGAGTGGTATATTGGGATATATAATAGTATATAAACTACATAAAGAGATTAACCATTTATTTACAATTTGTTATGATTCAAATGATTCAGATAAAGGTTGCCATACAATATAAATTATTACATGATTACTTATTAGTTAATTTATACTTATAGCTGCTGATGCCGTGGGATGTAGTGCCGTGGGTGTCTTCTGTTTCATCAGGGATGTCCTCCAGTGCATCCTCCTGACTGTCCTCACTCGTCTCAGGCTTCCTGTTGAGTGTCTTCGTCTGAGCCTTCCTCTTGAGGTGCTCCTCCGTCTAGCCCTTCCTGTAGAGTATCTGTCCCGTCCCCGTCTGGTCCTGCAATCCTTCTTTTCCTCCCCTTGTTACCCTACTCTTTTTCTCCCACTTCCCTTTTGGGACGTTACCTTATTTTTAAATCTCTTCTCTGATTGGTTATCGATGCCCGAAGACTCCCGAGGCAGGCGTCCCCCTCCTCAGGGCCGAGGATGTGTAACAAAAAGAAGGGCCTGCAATTGGTTAATTTGATTCTGGTCCCTCGTCCCAAACTATCATTTTTGTTAGAACACTTAAAGGTTAGCCAATCTAATTTTCTCAGGGGCCTCTGGTAATGTGACAAACTTAATACAGATGTTTTCACATCCGAGAATGCTAAAAGCTTCCCAGAAGGATACCCTGACCAGGTATAGGGGCAGATGACGAAACACCTTAATAAACGACATATTGTTGAAATCATGGCTAATTCCTCGATACATAGCAAACCTTATATATGATATCAGTACTATTAACCTAATACATTAATATTCAATTACGAAATCAGCATTTTGCATATATAAGAACACACCTTTAATTAAGTAAACTTTAGCGCACTTGCTCAGCCTCCACAGGCTCACTACCAATGATGCAGCGAGAGGGATGCGCTGGGATCTTTTGAGCTCTGCTCTACCTCCCACCACACAGGGGGATAGAGTGGGCTCAGGGATCCTCTGGTCGATTGTGTAAATATTGTATATAAGAGTGTACATGTGACTAGAGATTATATGATTTTTATTATATCATTTTATAATTTTATTTTATGTACTTATTTTTTTATACACATAGTTTGATTATGTTTTTCTTCATCCTTCTGTTGTATATGTTTTAAGTGAAATTTTATATATTTTTATGTACTGTTTTTATTTCTTTCATTTCTTTTCATTCTTATTTCATTTTATTTTAGTATGAGTGTGATCATTCATCACTATTACCTATTCCCCAAAATAGTGTAGCAGATTGTAATATCTATCAATTCAAAAGTTTTTTCAATAAAAAAAAAAAAATTAGGTACAAATTTGGGAGTCGAGCGTGATTTTGACCAAATCGATGCATTGTATAACCGTTGGTCTAGTAACAGTATTTCCTTACAAAGTACTAAACATCTGATCGTTCATAGGTTGTCGCGGTACAGATTTAATTAATATATGTAAATTATAATTAAATTCGTTTTTCATCATAATTATTATTCAACAACTTCATTGTCACTTATTCCATTTGCAAAGCTGTTTAAGGAAGACCCCTCACACACATTTTGAATAGGAATTCAAGATGCTGCCATCTAGTGGCAAACACATGAAGCACGTGAGTAACTGTAGCCATCTTGGCTCATCATCGCAAGGCCATCTCAAGAGCTCATCATTTTCTGGCTGAGGACAACAATTCATCATAAATGAGTAATACTTCAACACACTCAGAGAGAGGACAGAGGCAGGATGAGGGAGAGAAGAGAGCAGCCAGAATAATAGAAGAGACGAACCCGTCTTCCAGTCATTAAAATCTCATCTCTACCACCAATCAACTACCAAGTAAATTGTAATATCATTTATTATTTCATATAACCCAATTCAAATCAATAATCAAGATTTAATACTAACTAAACCATGTAAACCCATTTGGCCAAACCACTCATGATCAGTTGTGTTATAAGTCTTTCATGAACAGAGGTTTTGTTATCATTTTGTTTACTAAGCTTAATTTATTTCATACCCACTTCAAATAGAGACCAATCAATTTATACCTGCGATACCAGGAAATTATGAGTGATTCGGGTAATATTCCCAACAATGAAACCCGAAGAATACTAGAATTTAAAAAATTTATGTTAGAGATATTCCTTGAAGACAAAACAGAAATGAATGAGCGATTAAAAATATTTACTAACATCCTATACAGATTTAAAAAATGAGAATTAAAAATTCTGGCATACTTTTTTAATTTATTTTTTTTAAAAGAACTGGGGATGAGGGGGGAGCCTCCATCTCTCAAGTATTGGTTTACTATTTGTCAACAGAAGTTTTGCAATACGTCCTAGGAATTCTTCAGCGCTAAGAATGCAAGATGCGAAAATAATCTGGATTATCTCTGTAGGAAGTCTGGTGATTTAATTCATAAAAAATTTGTTGAGGTTAATGACTTCCAGGTTAATGAAATTTTTCCTAATGACATGGTACAACGTTTCGGGACTACTGTCCCATATTCCTGTACTTTAAACCTATAACAATAATAAAACCATCATAACAACAATCTTCATCCTTATTTATTTTAATTCACACAATTATATTCACCTCATAATTTCATATAGGAAATCATGTCACAATTTGTGCATCTTCACTACTCCTTAGCACACCCATCACTCTATATTTCTTACTACCTCTTTGGACCTTATCTCATGTCCAGTGTGCTGTTTGGTTACCTCCCTGTTTTTTACAAGTCCTGCATGGTATTAAACATTAACTTAGTGATTTTTTACTACCCGTTTATTTTATCTGATTTTTATGTTTATATTTTCAGTCTATTTATAATGTCGGCGTAATGTATATTTAAGAGTTTAGTGTCAGTTTTGTAGTTTACTGTGTTTTGTATGTTTTTGTTATATATATAGCTTCTAGAAATCTTCTGCTTTTTGTATTTTGTGCTGTATCTATTATTTTTGGGTTTTCAAAATTGAATTCATGATTCAATGCGAGATGCGAAAATAATATTTATATCAGTGAAGTCCAATCTTTACAATCCAAAATCCTTCGTTAAATCCTCAATGCTCCTTATTTTGTTGCTAATAAAGACCTAAATCTTCCTTATGTAACCGATCTAGCCCGAACCCGATATTATTCCTTCCATAATAAACTCCCTAACCACCCAAACCCACTCGTTTCTAACTTTGCTTCCTCTTCCATTCCTGGCAATCCTCCGAGGCGCCTGAAAAGAAGATGGCCTCGTGACCTTATATTGTAAACTGTTTTTAGAGTTCTACTACTGGGTAGTTTCTCTACATCCTGTATCATATCATTATGTCATTATGATCTAATTTACTGGTTGCATTTTTTTATAGAGTTGTAAATACCAATAAATAAATAAAATATAAAAATTAAAAAAAATATCAGTGAAGTTAAGAGGTGAGAAGAATGCTTTTATAATTTTTTGCTTGAAAAAGAATACATGGTGCCTAACTCAAGGGCAATAGGTACTTTAGGAGTGGTAAAAGTGGCATATTAAAAAGAATAACGTTATTAAGATAAAAGGTATCGGTTACGTTATTTAGAACTAACTCTACGCATTAAACTGGACTATGGAGCGAGTAATTAAAAAAAAATTATAATCATAAAGCACCCTATCAAGAGACAATTTTCATCTCCTTTCAACTTAGAACAAATATAAAGACAGAGAAGGCTGTCACTAGGCCTTATTTCATCTCCACCTCTGAGCGGGCTACTGCCGCCAAAGGAATCCCTTTTATGCCTTTGCCAAGAATTACCATTTGATTACAAAGCGTAAAAGAAGGGACAGAGAAAGGAAATTACTAAGTGGAAGAAACACAGACCACTAAAAAGGACATTACGCCACCACTGCTTCTAGAGGTGGCAATGGAGGGTTGGAAACAGGTCAAGTATACAACAGAATATCTCACTTTTTTCTGCTCTTCATTTTTGTTTTGTTTCTTTTATGTCGTGCTACTCAAAACAAGCATTTGTATGGAATAATTAGAAAATTTACATTCATTTTGTTTTAAAAACGCCGATATAATCTCGCTGTCAGAATTAATTATATAATTTATTTCTCTTTTTTAAAAATTTATAACTTTCATGTTATTGAATATCTGCTTCGAAATACAGTTAATGATGGTAGCTTAATTTTAGTATAGCTAGCAGTATTACCATTCTTCCTAAATATTTAATTTATTATCAGTGTGGACAATCTTTGTATATTTAATTTTAATTATTTCAATAATCATTTTAGGTAAATTCATATTGAAGTTTAATTAGTACAATATTGTTATGTTTTGTTCAGGTTGAATTTAATCTGATTAATTTTTGATTAAAAATGTTAATTAATCTTAAAAATTGTCAAATAGATAATATTAATTCTGATAATCGGTACTGTAGGTATAATTCCAAAGATATTAGAACAACTTTTTTTTGTATTAGAATTTTACTATTTTTCAAAATTGTTTCCTGCGATCGTTTTAAGATTTTAATATATGCCGCTAATGAGATGTTTGGTTAAATGCGAAATGTTAAAATGATAAGTAAATTAAAAAAATATAATGTTTTATTAAAATTTAATTTATTACGATTTTCATCACATTTAATTAGTTAAGTTGCTTTGGATATAAATGGAATTATGAAAAGTTAAAAATTATATCCTGTAAATCAAATATACTCCAGGTTTCAAAAGGTATATGAACGACAATTACCAATTACTACGCCAAAAATATTCTAGTTCCTTAAGTTTTTCTCCAGTTATGTTTTCAACTAATGTTCAGATGTATCACCGAATGTAACGTGACAAAAGCCGAACTGATGATCAGATCTTTTCGTCTGTCAATTCAACAAGTCAACAAGTCTTTTGTACACATTTGCTTGGTTGCCACCTCTACATTTGGCAAATGTAGCTGATATTTGTTATAGTACAGTTTCTCAATTTTTTTTATTATATCGGTTTTAATTCATCGCCTTATAGATTTATTCTCTCAATGTTATTAAAAGTAAAACATTTGAAATTCCTCTGCCTTGGATAATAATAACCATTATTTATTTTTCCCATTAGTATTAAAGATCAACATTAATACAAACAGACGAAGTGACTTAAGACATTTTTATATATTAATAAGGTTTTATTTGAATATTAATCATTTTTTATTTTCGACATAGTTTTCGTTTTAACCCTAATAATACTGAAAACATTTTATGATTTTCCTCATTTTTTCAACATAGCACAGTATCGTCTGGACCGAAGTGCAGTTTCTTGTCTTTTTCATATTGAATGAGGATTCCGAATAAGTACTGAAACCGGTCGAACAGCTGTAGCTCTGTGAAAAGTATTGGACTGAGGATTGAGAAAATCCTGAATTATAAATATTGTAAAGCTTTTTAATTACAGATGCAGTTTATGAATGTATAAATAAGAAACACACTCAACAAAGGAATATGTATAATGAATAATAAAGGTTTTTAGTCTTGTCTTTATCGAATGCTACATATGATCGAATCATCGTATACGTCCAGCATGAATGAATAATGATTTAATCAAAATTAGGGATAAACAAGAAAATATAGTTAACTGTAAACATTTTTTTTATTTATTTTTTTTGGCCAAGACTCCCCTTGGAGTTCTATACTGCCTAACCATGGTTGGGGGTCAAAGTTTTTCATTTTGTGGGACCGCCACTCAATGAAAATAGTCAAAACTCCAGGCCGGATTCGAACCGACGCCGCCAATAGACATAATATTGGTAAGGCTGTGTCTTAACCACTGAGCTACTGGCGGCCCAACAACAAACATTTTACATATAACAAATATGTAAACATTTTACGTATTGTATTAAATATAAGTGCTTATCTATATAATTATTGAATTGATTACAATTCAATTCTTTGACTTACTTACTTTCTTTTAGTATAGAGGCTTTAAATGATCAAAATAATAGTATTACCGGCATTAGGAATAAAGGTATGTTGTACAACAGCTTTTCTGGGCAAAGGCCTTCGATAATATGTGGCATAATGGTCTCCTTGGCAAACTTAAAACAATTCTACCACAAGACCATACCTTAAAAATAGATATGGTCCTAGATAATCAGGATGGAAAACAGTCCAACTATTATCAAACCAAAGGGTTCGGGTACCACAGGGCAGCATCTTCTCTACTCTACGCACACTTCCGACATTCCACAAACAACAGACTCACTACTCACAACTTACGAAGACGGCACTACTTTCCGTAATACTTTCCACGGATGTTACCCAAGCCACATAACACAACGTACAAATTCATGCAAATTGATTACAAAATCGGTTTGATAAATTAATTTGTCATTCATTAACTTACAATTCGTATTTTCCTGTAAAGCAAATGACAGGTCAAAGCGGCCAGATTACGTTTTCAGATTTCCAGAAAGAAAAAAACATATCATTGTTTCATGATACATCATGTAAGTAGCTTTGGAATTTCTATCCAAATAATATATAATAATATAAAAGTGAAACTCCACTTTATTTAATGCTTGATAGCCCCCCGCACAGAATTTTTCATAGCATCCGAGGTGTCCTACAATTTCCATTATTCACCAATCTGAGAAGCAACTGAAAACGTTCGATGTGACAGGATTAAGAGCTGCAGAATTACAGAATTTCCATTCTTTAGAGTATTATATTTAATTTTTAACGGTGGATACATTTTTTTATTATTAAAGAGCTTTTTATTCTGTATATATTTGTTTGTTCATTTAATTCTATGTGCTGTTTTGATTTTTGTCCAATAAGGAGGCAACTATAATATTTTAAATGTTTCCCTCTTTTCTCAAAATAACTCAATGCGATTTTTCAATTACTTATATATTTATTTTATAAACGAAAAACAAAGAGGCATCTCAAAAACTCAATTCGGATAGCTTTTGTTTTACTTTAAAAATAAATTGTTGAATAAACCTAGATTATTGCATAGTACAGACCCTCACATACGTTAATTAGCAACTTTAAATTCTCTGCGGTTTTGAATTAAGGCTTTATGGTTCGAGTGATACAGAGTTTATAGATGCTGTGTCCTTCTCAGCTGTTGGAATCTAAAGTATATTTTGCGCTACAACCTTTCTCAAATGTTAGGAGTATAATAATAAGATAAACCAAACCTTCAGGTTTATAACAATTTAAAATTGGTTTATTTTAAATTTTGCTGTAAATTTCCTCTTTCTTTTTTATTCTAATATACATATCTTAATAACGCTTTGAAGTAATAACTGTTATTTTAGTATTTACAATTATTACAAACTGGGTGCTGGTGTAGATTCTAAAGAATGTATAATTAAAATAGAGTGTTCTTTCCTTAGTATGCATTTGCATTGTAAATTAGTCAAATTAATTAGTTTGTCTTATATTTTCTTCTTTTTTTGTGGCATAAAGATTTCAAAAAGTGCAGAACTAATTTATAAATGAGTTTGACAATTAAAACAGTTTATTTATTCACTTCTCCCTTTCCTCAAAACGAGAATCAAGTAGCAAATTAAAAAAAAAGGTTCAAAGCAATAAACTTCTTTTAGAACTGACAGTAGAAATGAATGTAATATTTACTTCCTTGTGGAAAACCAGAATACTGAGAAAACATAGAAGAGTAAGCGCGGAACTCTTGAGAGATAAAACTGAATGATATGATAGTATAAAGACAGAGGGATTTCCAGTTTACACAATCGTCACAAGTCTTGCTCCAGATCAAGAAGTATTTGTACGGGAACTCAAGCTTGACGTTATGTAAGAACCCGGATGGTATGCCTATGTTTCTTCGGTGGAGTGGATACTGTATTGCTCTATACGCTTCACATCAATCATTTATTACACCATATATGGTTTACATTGGGTTCGCTCGTGTACAGCAATAACAGTCGATAGCACTGAATAAACCGTTTTAGTACTTGTCTTAAAAATTGGTACCTTAAGAATAACAGCAATGGTGACATAAAATCTATAAAATCCAATACTAAAAACTAACGTGTGAATCGCACATACGTATTATCAACTTTATTATTTTAAGGCAGGTTAAAATTAAAATTGTGATTTGAAGTGAAAACATGTTGATAACCTGCTGATAAAAATAAAAAGAGACAAAAGATATCAGGTAATGAACATTACAAATTTCGTTAGAACGGAAATAAAAGAGACAGAGTATGAGCAATGTTTTATAATAAAATGTATAATGTATAAAAAAAAATTACATACACATATACATACGTTAAATATTTTATTTTACCTCATTTGTCATATTATTTTTGCATTATGCTCACCAAATCCCACCATTCTAATCTCCTGTCTTAAATTTGCTAGAATAAATGTAATTTTTTTGTGATTGTTTATTTTATTTTTTTTATTTAGACTAAAGTATTTTATTTGCTACGTATGTACAATAAACTCTTATTAAACAATTTTTTTTGTAGTTTCAACAACGATAAGTCATATATCTATTTATTTATTTATTTTTATATAGTAATTATATTAATTTAGATAAGAATAAAATTGATAGTAACAAAATTAGAATTTAGATTGTGAGAAACACAGCATAAAGAGGAATGAAATCTAAGATGGATTAATTGAGTAAATTGAACTAAATCATGCCAAGCTTAATTATGGTAAATTAGGTAAAACAAAGGTAATTCAATCCAAGACGGTCAACATCATCAACAAATCATGACTTCAATTTAAAAAATATATATAATACATTTTTAAAATCCAAAAAATATTTTTTTTTTTACTAAAATTTTCAATTTTCAAACGACTCCCGAGGCTAATATTTATTATAAAACCACAAGATAATGCCTAATTTGGTGCTTTTATCCGCCATTGTAATTTCGCTAAGCCACCCTTCAAGTTTACATACCCACAGACCATTTTGTGGGAGTCGATTGTTAGGATTCCAGAAACATTAGAACGTGTATGTACTTGAAAACCCAGATGCTGAATTATTCAGGAACATAATACCTCTCATTATTTCATTAATAGACAAGTGAGAATATAATTTTGATAATTGTTGGATGGTGAGAATAAACTTAACAAATAAAATATTCTTATGAACTTTAATTTAGACTTATATCTTCTTATATAAAATATTTTAGGATGATAAAAAAATTTGTTTCAGTAACACATCAAATTTAGTTTAACTATGTTTTATAGCAATTTGCTCACAATTTGCCATGTTTTTTATTGTTTAAATAAAATACTCTCTATCCAAGTTAAGTTTTGTGTTGATAATTTTGACAACACATTAATTTTATATAACTACAATAATACATTTAAAAGAAAAATACTCGAGAAATTTAAATATTAATTATATGGTGAATTTTAAAATAGACACAAATTTGAACCAATACCAAGCAGAAATTTTAATTAAAATTAATTTATGAATAGTATGGTTAAAATTTACAATTATCTTTTATGTGAATTTAAATAATAAAAGAAATAAGAATTGAGACCGAAATACAGTTTGAAAAAATAATTATTTGCCTGACCTTAATGTAAGAAAGGTTAAAATATTGTATGATTGAGAGATAATAATGTCAAGTTAATCTGTAATTAAAACCTTTAACATTTTATAGAAAAGTTACCAAATAGGTAATTAAACATAAGCTAAGGCAAGCTTATTTATTCCTTTATAATAATTTATTCAAATTATTTATAATTTGATTCCTAATTGTTTTATTGATTCTCGGGGTAAATAGACTGAAATTAATGACCTGGGCAGAATAGCCTGCAAAATGTTTTTAAATTGCTAGATGTGAGATATAAATATATATTTAATATTATTCTTGAGGATGTCCAATTTTGTGCAAATGTTGGACAGTTGAAATAATAAAGAGAGTTTTGTGAATTAAATTGGATATAAATAATCTTATTTAAACAATAAAACCAGTCTTAAAAAAGTGAAAAGATTATATATGATTTTTTTTTATTCATGTATGTATGATTCATATATATGATTTATTGTTTTATTTATTTTAATATGTTGACCTCTCTATTTATGTGTTTTAACTTATTTATTCATTAAATTATTTTATTTTATTCGTACTATTATTTTTTTTGTTTTTCTAAAAACTTATTTATCCATTCAAGTGTTTCCTGTAACCGGCTTTTTATTATATTTTCCTTTGAATCTATATGTTAATCTTACTCTCGTAAAATGTATCTATTTGTTTGTTTTTGCTAAACTAATCTACTGCTGTGACTATAAATGATGGTGTGATCTCACATTGCCGTCTAATAGTGAATTTGTTTAGCGGGTCACTGAAGAGGATCTAGGAGGGAATTAGAAAGGAGAGGAATTAAAAAATTGTGAAATGATGATATTGGAGAAGCAGAAATGAGAAAGGAAAAAAGGAATGAATTGAAACATTTGTATTTGGTGTATAGACCGAAATTGATTGTAAAAGGAAACTGTCAGGAAAAAAAATTGTTTTCTTTATATCTTATTATACCATGAATTATATGTAATTTATAGTCCGATTACGGATTGATAAGTATGCTGTGTGAGATAGCAACCTGATGTATTTAGGCAGCATAGATGAATAAATTATTTCTCTCTCTCTCTCTCTCTCTCTCTCTCTCTC
>NW_027107456.1:54328-55201 GCF_000696795.3 Halyomorpha halys | reverse complement strand
TCTCTCTCTCTCTCTCTCTCTCTCTCTCTCTCTCCAACTTATTATTTACTTTATTGTTCAATAAAACAAAGCAAAAATATTTAATAATTTTTTTAGTCTCATTAACGTATAACTAATATTAACGAAAATGTCAATTATATATGTGTGGTATTTCATTGCATATTGTAATTATATTTTGGACAAGATTATTTTAATTATTTTTATTATTTAATTGCCTATAGATTAAGCTGATTATATATTCTTCTTTTTATGTAACAGTTCAGGCTCATTGGACTATTTAGGAGTCAAATTGTTATTCACGGGATTGTGGAAAGATGGATTGTGTAAAGCGATATTTGACTTGAGGTTAGATTACCAAGCTTTGAGGGTATAGTTGGGATTAAACCGTGAACCGTATAGGAGGCAGTGACCAGATGACAAACGATCCCTTGCCTCAAAGCCTTCAAAGGATGAAGCGATTCGGCCGCCCGCGATGGCTTAGAACACCCGAAGGACGGCCCACACGCTCCATCATCCACTATCTGGGGACAGTATAAAGTGTGCTTTCCCCACAAATCCTTTCAACACAGAAAAATGGATTCATCGGGGTTTGAGTGCTCAACAATGCTCAAGGACTCTATTTCTGGATATATTTGCCCTTCCTGCCTAGAGCATAGCTAGAGCTGACGAAACAACTTGACCCAACACGGGCCGACAAGCCGTTCTTAATATTGTACTTGGCGATGGCAATCTGGATTCGAAGGTCTATAGGCAGTTCACCCGTAATTACTTGCAAGGCTGAAGTTGGCGCAGTCCTATAAGCTCCAGTAACAAGTAGTAGAGCTCTCTCTCTCTCTCTCTCTCTCTCTCTCTCTCTCTCTCTCTCTCTCTCTC
>NW_027107456.1:51640-52608 GCF_000696795.3 Halyomorpha halys | reverse complement strand
TCTCTCTCTCTCTCTCTCTCTCTCTCTCCAACTTATTATTTACTTTATTGTTCAATAAAACAAAGCAAAAATATTTAATATTTTAAATATTGCTCTTCCCAGCAATTTTCTCTTCAGAGCTATCGAGTTTCTGGCAGATGAAATATTAATGCGTTACCATGATTCTTATAATGGATATTTATTTAATAAAAAAAAAAATCGGTTATTTACACTTAAGCTAATGTTAATTAAGACTCTTAAATCTTGTAATCTTTTGCACCCTTCATTCGGTGGAACTGAATTGAGGGTTTTCTATATGTTGTAACTATTTTATACACATAATCTTTTTATTATACTAATTAAATAGTGTTATTATACTGATGGTTTAAACATTAACTTTAGTAAATTTCAGATAGTGCGTAGAGAGATATAGATATCTAGGCTACCCATTATGTTAAAGAAAAGAAATCCAAGAAGAATCAAAAACCGTATTAAAAGTGGGAAATTCTTGTTCTGTTTGTCACGAAATATCTCAGTCTTAAACTGCCTATGAACTTTTTTTATTTAATGCCGAATCGGCCTGGACGGCCTTACTGGTTTATGTAACAGTTACATTTTTTTTTAACAGTTCATTATGGAAGTGTATAGTCTCATACAAAAGATACCCCTAAATGGTACAACGTTATAATTAAAAAAAAAAGTTATGATAAAGTAAATAGATAAAAATAATAATCCTTGACAAGAAAGAAAAGAAAAGCAACATTCCTAGACTTAAAAAACCCAGTTAGTTTGAAAAATAGTACGAAGAGAACATATTTTTTTATTTTATTTTTATACCAGGTCGGCCTGGTGGGCCTTACATGGTTGATATAACTTATACTATATATATTTTTTTACAGTCGATTATGAGGGGGTATAGTCATACAAATGATACCCCTAACTATATAAAATGTTCTTATTAAAAGAAAAAAATAATTATAAAATAACTA
>NW_027107456.1:47748-48845 GCF_000696795.3 Halyomorpha halys | reverse complement strand
TTCTCAGGTTGTAGGTCACTGCTCCTTTAACTGTCGGCAACTGGGAGTGGAACTGCATGAACCGTTTTTTGATATAATCCTCTATTGACTCCATTAGCCTAGGTACTTGAAAGTAAGAATTTATAATTTTTTAACCTTATAATACGAGGATCCTTTAAAAATGCATAACTTAGCAGCTTAAGTTAGGGGAGGAACAATGCCTTTAGGTTTTTGAAAATAAAGTACTGCCTAAATTATTAGGTTCGATGCAGGATAATAATACCTTTCACTCAAATATGTATTTTGTTCTTTTATATTGTTATTCTATTACTCTCCACACACTTTTTTTTCTTCTATACTTTCTCCTTTTAAAACAAATATGCCTAAATATACGAATTATATTATGCAATTATTTCACACTTATTATTTAAAAGTATGTTAGGTTATGATGTACGTAGTGGAGACAATTGTTTTGCTTTATAGTAAAAAACTCAAAAAATGAAATATGAGGTAGTTGGTGCAATTCATGTGAAATGCAAATTAAAAACAATTGAAAAAACACCACCTCTCGTTCCAATCTAAGGGAAGAGGTCTCAATACCTATATTGAGAATCGGACATACAAATATAACTCATTCCTATTAATGTTTTGAGGAAAAATTAATCTATTTAAACCCTAAATCTAAACACATTTAAGCTTGGGATAAAAAAAAAAAAAATAATAATAAAAAATAAATAAAATCCATAATAATAATAAAAAGAATCGAAATATCAAAAGTAAAAATTTAAACATCTAAGAAAATAAAATATGAAACCAGAGCGTTGATAACCTTCGGGTTTTACGCCCTAAAGCCCTAACGAACAATACCAACTAAACAACACTAGATTTTCTTCTCACTTTTTTTTATACACAATAGAATTTAGAAAAATAAAAGAAATAAAATACAAATTTACGATTTTGTTTAACTGAATATACTTACATGATCCACATATTAAATCCAATGTACCGACCGACATTTATATTAGTTTTTTTTTTTTTTTTAATTATTTATTTATTGTAATTTACAACTGTACAAAATAATACAATAAGTAAATATGTAGTATGTTTCATATACACTT
>NW_027107456.1:34371-47658 GCF_000696795.3 Halyomorpha halys | reverse complement strand
AGAGATTGTTAAGGATGAAAGATTAAGAATTAATGGGTTAGGATGGTTAAGGAGTTTGGAATAAAAAGACGCATATCTGGTTTGGGTCAAATCTGCAACGAATGGGATGTTAAGGTCTTTATGAATGAGTTTATTTGTGACGTAATAAGGAGTATCAAGGATTTTACGTAGGATTTTGGATTGTAATGATTGGATGCGGGAAGAATTTGATGGTTTGATATTAGTTATTATGAAAAAACAAAGTCACATAAAACTTTTAACATAAATTTATGTTTCCACACGGCTTCAGGAGCTATTTTATTTTATGACAACATCTATCAGTCGGTACCAAAATAACACATGAAAATAATCGGGCGTTTCAGAGGTACTACAATTTATAAGCTAATCTCTAGTGTTAAAATTAATAATTCAATTATCAAAAACTAAAATGAAAATAAATAAAAAATAATAACAATAAAATAACAGAAATTAATCAGAAGTGAATAACAATGCTGCGAATTTAAAATTAGTGAATCAATAGAATAATAGAAGATACGATAAAAATAAGGTATAAAAGCTATTATACCCTAAAAATCACAACATATGATTTCTTCCTAAATTACCCCAGCATTTTAAGTATAACTCATTATATTACTAATTGAATGAATGTTTTCCTTCAGTATATGAATATATTAAAGCAATTTCTTATTAAAAGTATTCCGATACTGTTTATATATTTTTTTTAAAGCAGATTTAAAAATATTTCCTCGATTTAGCGTTTTTATAAATAACATTAATATTGTTATTTCGAAGAGGCTTTTTCCGAGCAATAATGGAGTTTTTTTTTTAAATGTTTTCAGACTTTATTTTGTCCGATAATGTTGCGGTAGCAGGTTCCGAGTAAAAATTTCTCTTGTATAGAGTCTAAATTAAAAACCCGTTTATAAATAAATCAGAGAGAACACGTGCGAAAGGTTAAATATATTTTTGTGTAAGTTATTTCTTTTGGGTTTTTTC
Source organism: Halyomorpha halys (assembly GCF_000696795.3). Taxonomy (NCBI): domain Eukaryota; kingdom Metazoa; phylum Arthropoda; class Insecta; order Hemiptera; family Pentatomidae; genus Halyomorpha; species Halyomorpha halys. The sequence continues at coordinate 46,662 of NW_027107456.1, read as the reverse complement.
ATAACTGCTTATGTGCAAATAGTCTACTTATCTTTTTTCTAAAACTTAAACATTACTGATATGTTGTGTGAAGTAGTCACAAATTCATAATGACCGTTAAGTCATATATTCTAAGCTGGATAGCACAGTGATAAAGTTACTGGACTTAACGTCCGGCAGTGGCCAAGTATCAAACACGGACCTGGCCAACCAGCTCTTGTAAAGTGGGTACCCAGCGCTTCATTTGGTTTGGGGATAAACCCTGGTCGAGCGCTATATCTCTTCCTTACCGAGAAGGTAACCCCTTCACGAGTTTTTGTGGTACAGAAAACATTAAACAAAACAATGTTTTTAAATTTATATTGGGGAAAAAAGATAAAAATCTCGCATTAGACATCTATCCTTCTTCTCTGCAATAAATACTAGTCAGGTTTGACCCGTGCTAAAACGTTGATGTTTTGAGGTTGAAGTACAGGGCCCGTGATCTCGAAACAAAACATGGAGGGTCTGGTACAAACAAGTGGTCTCGAAGCAATACATCGAGAGTATTAAATTATAATAAAATTTAGAATAACATATTTTGACCTCAAACAGTTTAAAAATATTTATGGGATATCACTGAGTACTTTGAGCCTTCAAACTTATAAATTTGTTGAACTATTAGCACAAAAAAAATGTAATATACCAACAAATGTACGAACAAAAACATTTGAATCAATAATTTTTCAGTATCTAGAGCTAAAATCGTTTTAGAACATTTACGAAATCTCACCGATTAATTCGAGACATGAAAATTGCTTGAACCATTCGCTCTAAAAAGCGTTACACATTTAAAAACGGAAAGACTAAATATGGATATTACTGTGTAATTTCATACAATTATTATTATTATTATGTTATTGATATCGACTTGATTCAAAACAATTACGGCATCTAGTTGAATGATGTGTGCTATCAAACGTGAAAATCCGTTGAACTATTCCCCCAAATAATCGGCACACTCCTACAAACGGGCAGATTATAATAGGTGCCTAAACACTTTATTTATCACACTTGTGAATATTCACAATTAGTATGTTACTTAAGGAAGTAAATAACAGTTCATTAAATAAGTAACAGTCAACGACCAACGGAAAAAGCTCTTGTATTGGTGGTGAAATGCTAACTTATGTGAGCTAATCTTAACGCGATATTGTCTAGTCTTAAATTATAATTCCACTAAAATCGTATTCTCCATTATTATTTCTTTTTTTTTAACTTGGTGATTACGGATCATATTATAATACATATAAAACAGCAATGATGTTAAGCTCAACCCTCCAGACTTGGCAAAGTTCCATCTTATATAGAAACAATGTCACTTTTATTTGTCTCGAGCCTCTGTGACCAAGTGCCAGTTATCATTGCCTACATTTATATGAATAGTCTAAAAAAAAATAATAATAATATTCCTGCTGAAATACGTTTATGAAATATGACAGTATCGATATGACTTTATTTTTACAGAACCAATTCTGAAAAAAATTGTAGATTTATAATATGTTTTTAAATTATTTTAATCATATATAATACTTTATTTCACATTGATACAGATTTTTCACGTTGAATGCAATCCTATGAAAAATACTTTGGCGGTCAATTTCTGTTTTGTTTTTTTCAGGTAACAGCAACCCTATTGAAAGACAAAACATATCATTGTTGCACATATCATTGTTCCACCACTCCAAATTTACGAGCCGAAAGACATAAAGGCATTTTTAAGGAACAGAATCCGAAAAAATTGGGATTCAATGTGGGCCGCCGTACCACTCACCAATAAATTGAGAAATGTAAAAAAAAATACACAAAAGTGGACAAGTGCCATAAGGGGAAACAGAAGAGAAGAAGTGGTTGTTGCAAGAGTAAGAATAGGACATTCCAAATTAACTCACCTTCACTTAATCACAAAAGAGGACCAGCCTATATGCCAAACCTGTCATTCCCCATTATCAATAAAGCATATAATTGAAGAATGCCCATCATTTCGTCAAGCCTTCGAAAATAATAAAATTCCACGAACAAGAGAATTGGCCCTTAAAGACTCGGAAGAATCCATAGACAAAATAATAAAATTTCTCAAAGAAACACAACTTTATACTAAAATATAATACCGAAAATAATTTATACCACCAATACCGACCAGTGTAAAAAGGAAATAGTCTACATTCAACTATAAGTCAAGAAGATAGATGAAGTAAAAAGGGTGTAATAACCTAGATGTTGATCGCCCTGAATAAAAATCTAATCTAATCTAACCTATTGAAAGAAAATTCATTTGTATATGTACATGACTCACATCTTTTAGCATGCTTCATGCCTACAAAAAATATAGTATAATTAGTGTTTTTTGCAAAATAATGAATACATAAGTCAGAATATATTTTATTTTCGGCCAAGACTCCCATTGAACTATAGATTTTGTGGGACCACCACTCAATGAAAAAAGTCAACGTTCCCGGCCGGATTCGACCGGCACCGTCTCAAATTGGTAATACTGTGTCCTAACCACTGAGCTACGGGCAGCCCAAAAATATAATAAGTATAAAAGAAAATAACAAAATAAAACATATACATCTTATTAAAAAAAAGATTTAAATTTTTTGTTTAAAATGATGAATAATAAAAAAAAAATTATGGAAATTGCTTTAGCTTAAAGTTAGAATAATACTTTCATAAAAAATAAAAAAATTTCAATTTTCAATATTTATGTCCATACCTGAGCTAACTGGACTGTGCGATCAAATTAGATTTGGTCGTGATTTACTATTTCTAGACTTATAATAATGGAATAAATAAAAATAATAAAAAAAAATAGTAAAAAAAATTATTAAAACAATAATAATTATGGGAGTGGGTAGCTCAGTGGTAAGGCACTGTTCTACTAACTCCAAGGACCTGGGTTCAAATCCGGCTGTGAGAGATAATTCAGTCGGGAGTCTTCGGAGGTCACCAATCAGTGGATACCCTTAATTGGATTAAAATCTGGTGGTCGTAGGTGATCCAGACTAAATCACATCCTTGCACATCCGTTGTCGTAGTAACAATATTTCCTTACAAAGTACTACACTTCTGACTCTTCATGGGTTGTAACAAATTTATTTATCTATCTATTTGTTTAAAATTAATAATTATCTAATTATTCATTGGTGGCTTAATGTCTAAATCATGAATTTTATACAATGACAGACTGAAGAATTTGTACAATGAGGGCTAAGTTTTTTAACTTAATGACTACAAGAATTAAATTAAGTGAAAAACTTTAGAGCTTTATAAGCTTGATTATATTTTGAGTTTTTTCATCGTAACGTAAGGTGCACGAATTCTGTGTTTTGTTCTGGTGTTATAGTTTAAATGTTATTACAATGTGTTACAGCATCTGAGATGTATTGTGTTTTTCAAAAAGTAGTTATTTTAATGTTATAATAACTATTTGAGAACCTATGAGCTCTCACAGTTTTAAATTAGAGTTTCTTACTATCATGTTTTTTTTTTTTTTTTTTTACTAACGCTCTTACGTAAACCAGCACACTATTTCCTTTTTTAGATGAGATCCTATTGGCTTTGAGCCGTGGAGGGTGAGGTGGTTGCACCCAGACAATGGATACATAGGGAGCCAACTGGCTCGGCCATTTCGATCCTCTCTCGAGGGTCCTTATCGTAGGTTCAATAGCAACATCTTACCCAATTACTGTTCCTCACAATGGAAAATTAACGAGGTAACTTATTGTCCCATTATTAACTTATCTTCGCGGTCAATAAATTACAGATGTATTCACGATAATGCAGAATTATCCATCAATTGCTAAACATATTTTATTACCTGCTTATAACCACGCTATACAATTCCGTTACCAGGGAGATGCAGAGGAGGACTGTCATCTTCCCTAATAAATTCAAAAACTCGAAAATTGAGAAAATTTGAGATTTGAAAAACTCCTTTGGGGTTAAATATTATTTAAATAGGTTATTAATTATTGATTAGAAACGCTATTTAGAGAGGTTAGTTTTTCAAAAATGTTTAGGGATACGCTAGTTTCAGGGAATACTCATCCCTAAAAATATAATTTGTGAAATCCAGTCAAAATTCTCGACAAATTTTAGATTTTTCCCTCAACAAATAATTTGTTACAGTATACAAGCCTTCTATACAAATTTTAATTTAGTAACGAATAGATAAGTTGACAAATTAGTTTAATCGATTTCGAGTTCAATAATAATTACTCATTGTCATAAATTTGGAGTAATCACAAATCTCATTCATCATATTTAACTGAAGATCGGATATTCGCGCAGTCTGAAACGTGCTAAAACAAAGGCATGATTAAGTAAAACAAATTGTTTGTTTAACTTAGTACTTTGTATTACCATAACGTGTGAAAAAAAACTAATATTTTTATTTTATATTAGTTATTTCTATTGTCGTTTGGTACCATGTAGAATTTTCGATTTAAATTATTCCAAATAATCAGACCAATTTGGACATATGGAATTGAGCTCTGGGGCTCCACCAAACCATCAAATTCTTCCCGCATCCAATCGTTACAATCCAAAATCCTAAGTAAAATCCTTGATGCTCCTTATTACGTCACAAATAAACTCATTCACAAAGACCTTAACCTCCCATTCGTCACAGAATTGGCCCAAAACAGATATGCGTCTTTTTATTCCAAACTCCTTAACCATCCTAACCCATTAATTCTTAATCTTTCATCCTTAACAATCCCTGATAATCCTCCGAGGCGTCTGAAAAGAAGATGGCCACGAGACTTTCTAGTTTAAATTAATGTTTGAAGTACCACCAATGGGTGGTACCTTCCCAAGATTTTCATGTGTATATGAAACATACTACATATTTACCTATTGTATTATTTTGTACAGTTGTAAATTACAATAAATAAACAATAAAATAAAAAAAATATCCCATCTAAAATTAAGTATATAAAACCTCATCTGAACTTTCTCTATTTAAAATATCATTATATTATATGCTAATAAATGTCGTGGAATATATTTAATGAGATTAATTTTACTAAATAGCGCAAAAATAATATATGAAAAAAATAAAACTAATAATTTTAATTTTATATAAATTATTTTCATTATAGTTCACAAACAAGCACAGTTCTAAGAATTTACCCGTTTTTAATCATCCTATCACTAACTGTATATTTTAAAAGAAAAATCACTTTGAAATATTCCGCGCAGCAACCGGACTAGAATTTTCTCCAATTAAAAGCATGGCTGGGACAAGATGGACGATGCGATAGTGATAGAGACATAGCTCTATTAAGTACAACCAATAAAATACTGGCAGCGTTTCTACATAAAAGAGCTTCCGATTTCACTGAAAATAGAGGATATCAAAGAGGGTTCCGGCCTGATAAATCAACATTTTACCAGATATTTTCCCTGAGGCAGCCAATGGAAAAGTTCACCCTAGGCATGCATTTGCTATTTGTGGACTTCAAACAAGCATATGATAGCGTGGACAATATAGGACTTTTGGAAAGAAAATTTCCAAGCTTAACTCAATGTTTAAGCTTGGAATTTTGCTTTTTCGCGAATTTTCTGTGGAGAATGGCATGAGACAGGGTGACCCTCTGTCTCCATTTTTTTTTTAGTATAGTACTAAAAGTAGCTATTCGTTCAATTAAAACTAATTCACGAGGAACAATCTCCAATCGGTTGTCTCAACATGTACCATATGCAATGATGTGGTCATTGCAGCTGGAACCCGAACAGCACTACAAGGAACGTACCAGAAGTTCGAAAAAACACCTAAAACTAAACTAGGCCTCAAGATTAATGAAAATAAGACTTCGTACATGAAAAGTTCAAGAAGGGACGAGGAAATGAATGTTAAAGTAACTTTCAGAGATCAGAGTTACAGTTCTGTAAACCAGTATAAGTACCTGGAAAGCTTGATTATAGGTTACAAGAAAGTAGAGAACGAAATAGGGCCAGGATAGCAGCAGGAAATACATTTTATTTTTCACTGCAAGGAGTGTTGAGTATTGAAGAAGAGCATATGAAATATTTTGCGAGATGCCGGATGAAAAACGAAAAAGAAATTTCTGGACGATGTGGAGAAGGATCTAAGTCAGATGAATCTTCAAAGATGGAGGGAGTGAGCAAGAGATCGTGGAGGTTGGTTGGCTGTCCCGAGCTGGAGGAGGCCTGGGTTCTGGTAGGCAGTGAAATGATACAATAATAATATCCAATAAAACATTACTATATTTTGTAAATTTTCTTAAAGACTTTAATTTCCTAAATTACGCTAAAATTAAAAATCATATCATCATTTTTGCTTTTAATTTACGCCTGACGTTGTAAATTTATTATTTATTCCTGTGATATCGACTTTACCTATTAATCTTTAAGGGGAAGGGGGTCACGGTAGCAGCGTTGTAACGCGCCTGTCTACCAACCCGAAGGTTACGAGATCGAGTCCCCGCCCCTACCCGGGATTTTTTCAAGCATATAAATATGCAATACTCACTCACAACCTCCCACTGAGCATTTGTGAAGCCCGTAAGCCAATGCGTGGCACTTAGAAAAATAGGCATGGGAGTGACGAATCCACCCTATGAAAACCTTTTCATGATACTCGTGATGTATTTCCTGCGTACATCGAGCAAGGCCTTGGACCTCTATGATCTGTCGCGCCAATAATAATAATAATAATTAATCTATAAGCTTTCGCCTAAATTTGACAATAATAGATTCGAATTTACTGATTAAATAACTGAAAAAAGAGAATTAAAAGGAAGTATTAGCTAAAAACTTCTGAAATCTTGTTGATATTTCTAATAAATAAAAATAATAAAATACGAAATTAACTAGAAATTGCAACTTTTATGTATAACTGCAACTGAATAATACTCCATGTTTGAATTTTTCCATTGTATTCACTTATCTGACTGAGAACTGGACACCTGAAGAAAATATATTTGTGAAAGGCAGTCCTTACCTGAAGTAGCACAATGAGAGCCGGAGGAAGTCTTCCAAGAAGAGATAGATATTCTATAACGTTGTTGTACTTGCGATAGAGCTGAAAATAGAGAGATTTGGTTTTCTTGGAACTAAGAAGGAAAAGGAGGTTGGGGTTTTTCCTTCCATTTTTAAGTGGACTCCCAAACCCTTCGCATCTGCAGCTACAGAAGTCAGGTGCGGCCAACTCTTCTTCTGCCATGGACTGCCTCCGTCAGTAATTTTTAGGAGTTTCCTGTTCCTCTATTCTGGTCGCATATCCAGCCCATCTCAGATGATTTAGTTTGACATGACTTACAAGTATTGGATATATGTTGCAAAAAAAAGACATCTTAATTTTTAAGCAATAGTGCTATTTAGTATGTCATACTTAGTCCCCTTATTCGATTATTCGATTATTCGTCGATTATTATAGATTATTCGTTCAAAATTCAGCGGCATTCAAGGATTGCTTATAAGTAATTATTGTACCTTATCTCATTTCAAATGAAATTTTTCAAGAACTACTCATGATTGAAAATTTTTGATCTTCCAGTTTTTAGACTAGTTCAAGATGAAGGAGGGGAGCACTAAATCCTGAAGAAGCAACCAATTTTTATTATGATTTACATTATGGGTTAATAATAACCCATTAATTGTATCCCAAAATCTCCAATCCCATATCACAGCCCTCGAAGATTGGTGTCGTAATTGGAGGATTAAGATAAATTCCAACAAATCCCATAAAATCACTTTTACCCTTCGTCGTAAACCTACCGACTGCCCTAGAGTTTCATTTAACGATGTTACTCTTACCCCTGTCGAACAGATCCGCTATCTTGGACTATATTTGGACAAACGATTAACCTGGAATCCTCACATCAGACTAAAAAGACAGGAAACTCCACGTCGATTTCGACTATTACAGCACTTACTAGACAAACAGTCTAAACTTCCAACACATTACAAAAGACTGATCTACATGACTGTAATAAGGCCAATCTGGACATATGGAGTTGAGCTTTGGGGCTCCACTAAACCTTCGAATTCCTCTCATATTCAATCCTTACAATCCAAAATCCTTCGTAAAATCCTCAATGCTCCTTACTTTGTCACAAATAAAATCATACATAAAGAACTTAGTGTTCCCTATGTAACCGATCTAGCCCGAACCAGATATCACTCCTCCCATTATAAACTCTCTAACCACTCAAACCCCTTAGTTTCTAATCTTGCATCCTCTTCCATTCCTGACAATCCTCCGAGGCGCCTGAAAAGAAGATGGCCACGAGACTAGCTAATGTAAAATGTTATTAGAGTGCTACCAATTGGTAGTTTCTCTACACGCCTATAACACTCCAATTTAACTTAGATCAGATTTACTAAATGTATTATAATGTACAGTTGTAAATAGCAATAAATAAATATTAAAAATAAAAAAGGTGTTTTTTATTGCTTGTGTTCTTTGATTATTAATTACACATTATACCTTTTTTTTTTTAATAATTTATTTATTGATATTTACAACTGTATACACATATATACAACAAGTAAATTTGCTGTAGGTGACATAGTAACATGATAAAAACATGTGGAGAATCTACCCACTGATAGAACTCCAATAACATTTCTAGAGAAGAAGATCTCGAGGCCATCTTCTTTTCAGACGCCTAGGAGGATTATTAGGTAATGAAGGAGAAGCCAGGTTAGAAACAAGTGGATTTGGGTGGTTGAGAAGTTTATTATGGAAGGAACGGTATCTGGTTCTGGCCAAATCGGCAACATATGGAATATTCAGGTCCTGATGGATGACTTGATTTGTGACAAAGTAAGGAGCATTAAGGATTTTACGAAGGATTTTGGACTGTAAGGATTGGATTCTGGAGGAACACAATATACCTAAACAGAAAATAACATTCACCATCAATAAAATTGATTCTTTGGTAGAATAATGAAATAGTACCCTACATCTGGTTCATGAGCCAATAATATATTGAAAGAATTAATTGATAAAGTTTTGTGTGATCTCTCCCTTGATTTCCTATGTTTTTCAACCATAGTGATTTTCCCTTTTCCATAAATAAAAAAGTAAAAATGAGAAGCATCAAAGCATGCTTCGCGGTCCTCTCCGTCCCATTAAACTAGGTCATTCCAGAACATTCACCCGAATTCCAGGGCATTTTCCCAACGGTGAAAGCTTTGGCTGGAGCGGGGAGAGGAGTCTGGACAAGAAATATCTCATCACAGTGACTATTGGCCGGAATGTGGACAATGGATAGCTCAGAGCGACTCGCATAAATTGTCTCTGAGCGGAACCAACCAACCGCGAGCCATTCACCTCTGTCCTAAAAACTGACAATCTAAAACTAGTATGTACATTTTCGAAAACGTTTAACGACTTTGAAACTCTGGAACTTTTTTGCTGTAATATAATAGATTTTTAGAATAATAATAATTTTTTATAACCTCAGCATATCATAATGAATTTATGAATAGTGTGTCTGAAGACCTTAAGGGATGTGAGAAAATCTGCGAAAATCAATAATTAGGGTGAGAGCTCGTTAGGGGTGGACGGGGCTGCCTTGAACTGCCCTCCCTTTGAACTTACAAAGTTTCCTAATTACAAAACGTAAGAAACAAGCTCTAGCAGATCAAGTTAACATCAAGTTACCCTGTTTTTATTCCAAGCCTGCTCGACAAAATATGCCTATCGTAAACATTATATTCGCCAATTTATATTACGTTGTAACAGTATATTTTATAAATTTATAAGTAAATAAATAATTCTAATTTTTCACATGAATTATCAAATTAACACATTTTTAATTTCCATTCTTTTAATAATGTTCTAATGAAACTGTATAGGTCAGTCAACTAAAGTAATTGTAGAAGATATGTTGGAGGGGAGGGGCAAGCATTCGACTTCAGGACTTTTTTACAGAGTATAAATTACTAATTTAAAAAAAAAAATTGGATATATAAAAGGAGAGGAGGAGGTGAGCAAATTAAAACTCCCCACCCCTACCTCTTTTGTAACGCGGAGTCAGGAGAAAGTATACCTTATTTCAATAGTATATCAGAAACAAAACAAGTGTCGTTTTCTTTAAAAATGTTTATATCAATTTTCTTCGTATCTTATTTTTTTTTTAAATTTTTGTTGAACTTATCTTTTTAACTTCACAGCGTCCAGAGTCATAAAATCGACAGAAACTAAATTAAATAAATAAAAATAATTTTCTTGAAAATTATATATTTCATACTCATTAAACTTCAACTGGCTAAAAAATATGGCAATTTATTATTACCTGCTGAATTTTGTGATCCTCCGTGCAGAACAGTACACTAAAGATAAAATAGTGTATGTTATAAATTTACTATAATTTCATAAAGTAAATTATTATATATATGTCTAGACTACGCTTCGTCTTCTCCTTTTCCATCCCCGGGTTTGTGAAGCCCGTCAGCTAATTCCTATGTTTATGTACCGTATTGTGACCCAAGGACTGCACGGCCTAAGATCTCTACAATTTAATATAGTACCAACAGGCAAAAAAAAAATGCTGAAGATAATCATATATTAAACAAAATCAAGCGTAGCCCACCCAAAAGAAGTGACCGCACACCGGGGAAGACTACTTTACCCAGAAACTCAGTTCAATGCAGATACGAATCCTTCGTGGAGAAAGTAATGTCCTCAACCTGAAAAGTATAGAGAGGAAAGTGCTTCCTGACATAGCCCACTTATTAAGAAGTTTGTTTCGGTTAGCTCTACAGATATTGTAGACCTTTGGCCGCCCGAATCAGCCCTCTCCACGCTTGCCTGTCTTGGGCTACTGCTTTCCAGTTTGCTGCATGTAGCTCTTTCGCATTATTGTTGATTTAGTCAATTTGTTAGTTTTATGGCCTCCCACATAGTCTCTTCCTAACTATTGTGGCATTCATTGCTGTTTAGATGGGTTCTGATGGATCGCTTCATGTCACATGTCCCGCCTATCTTAACCTTCTTGCCTTCATCCCATGAGATATTCACTGACGAGTCACAGCAAGCAACTGCTTGTCTCCGTTAGTTCTTCTCCTCCTTATTTCCCTGTTCCATATGTTAGGGCTCTGAACCCAGATCACTACGTTAATTGTATAAATTAACATCTCCCTATTCCACTTTCTAGATTATCTGTAAAAGCCAAGATTTTGAAGCTGTATATCAAAGCTGGCATAATCATGGCAATGCAGACCCTTAGCTTCTGATTTTTAGGCATGTTTTGGGATTTCAGTACTATTCAGAAAAAGAAGAAGGAACTGTTGGCGCTTGATATACGCTGGTTTATCTCAGTCAGTTGATCATTTATTGAAGTTATTGTGAAGCCGATGTTCCATATTACGAAATCTACATATATATATATATATGCATATATTTCATTAATCTTTAATAGATCATAAATGATCAATACAATCATAAATATATGTATTGTTTAATTTAGGTATTTCCCGGAGTAAAAATTGGGGGAGATTACCCAAATTAATTATTATACTGGTAAGCTGGTTTAAATTAAGGAATTACTGATAGTTTTCTGGTAATAATGGAGTGGACTGTATTTAAATAACTTGATATAATGGTTTTAAAATTAAATAACCTCTATTCTCATTAAAGTTTTCTGACACAATTAGCTGTAGAGTTTGAGCAAAGTGATTACAATGTATGTTAGTTGGTTAGTGAGAAATTTGGTTTTATTACATGAATGGGTTTAAATATTGCAGTTTACTTCGTTGATTATATGGAGCTTGATGGTTGGTTCTGATGGGAATGTGATTATGGAAGGAGGGTTCTCTCTTCTCATCCTCTTGCCGCCACCGCCTCTCTCGCCTGAGTCGAAGGATTTACTCCCTCATCATTATGAAAAGAGGCCTTATTGAAGAGTTCTGTCCTCTTCTTCTCCGGTACAGGTCACGATGGCTTCTTTACTGGTACTAACCCCTTTGTTTTAGGGACCAAGATGGCTGCCCAGGTTTCCTACCGCATATCTTTGCCACTAGATGGCATCATGAATGTCTGTTCAGAAGTGAGGGGTCGCCTTACTTAAACATGTATGTTATGTATAACACCGAAGATGTATTAAATCTTTTGAAATAACTATTATAATGGTTTCAATATTTTATTATTACAAGGCCATATTGCATAAAGTAGTTGAAAAAAATTAAACAATGGAAAATAAATATCTGTATGACCACCAGGATCTGTGGTACTCGTGCAAGAAACAGAGAATGATGGTGTTGGCTGTTAAACCGATAAGAGTAGGAGAAATATAT
>NW_027107456.1:32344-33351 GCF_000696795.3 Halyomorpha halys | reverse complement strand
AAATTAATTAAAATGTATTAATAATGAATATACATATATAGTTCAAACCATAAATTACCCGTCTGGCTACCTAAAGTTACAAAATTTTGTAATGTTTCCATTTGTCAGTCTTAATCTGTATTATGTACATTTTATTAGTTAATAATTAGTCAAGAGAATTTTTTATTTTTGAAAAACCTATTTTTCCATCAAGGACATGACATTGAGAACAATAAAGTGTGGAGCCAATCGATTTTAAATAGGAAGTTATTTATATAAATTAATTATTTATTTAATTTACTTCAAAAATGTAATGGGAACCTCCAACCCCACCACTGGATTTGATGTTTGGTCATTTTACAATGGATCTTCTATTCCTTTATAACCTCCCCAATTATTTTTCAATAAATTATTTTTAGTCCTTCCATGGCTCATTTCTGTACATGTTACTCTTCATTCTGCTTTCATTTAAACATTATATTAATCAATACAAATGGTCTCTTAATTCTTTTTAAAAAATTCTCTGTTAATTTCACTAATATAATATTTTTTTTCTGTCTTTTCAATTTTTTATTTGCACCAGTAACATTAGTTTACAATCAGCAAATGTGCATGGCATGAGGGAGACAGCACCCGGTACATCCTCCTGACGTTAAGTAAATTATTTGATTAAACTAGGAGGTCCCGCATCCAACTTCTCTTCAGTCTACGCCAAGTTACATCAGGGATGTCAGGTGTTGCCATCTGTCGTATATATTTATTGAAATGTTGTGTGTTTTGAAACCGTTAGTAAGTCATACGAATGTGGTCCGTTACAGTCAAAATGCTTAGGTTAGTGTGAATGGTCTCGTTTGAAACGTAGAGTGGTGAATTTGTTGTCAGTCTTAAAAATTGCAATATTACTTTTTACAATTTTATATTTATTACTTTTTTAATATTTATATTTATTATTGTTTCTATTGCTTTTATATTTATTTCCCTTACTTTTACTTAAACTTATTTTTATATGCAGATATGTCAGATGAATA
>NW_027107456.1:28334-29074 GCF_000696795.3 Halyomorpha halys | reverse complement strand
CAATACAATCATAAATATATGTATTGTTTAATTTAGGTATTTCCCGGAGTAAAAATTGGGGGAGATTACCCAAATTAATTATTATACTGGTAAGCCCAATCTGGACATATGGAGTTGAGCTTTGGGGCTCCACTAAACCATAAAATTCCTCCCAAATCCCATTCTTACAGTCCAATATCCTTAATGCTCCTTACTTTGTCACTAATCAAGTCATCCATCTTCAATGGATATCCTATATGTTTCCAATTTGGCCAGAACCAGATACGATTCCTTAAATAATAAACTTCCCAACCACCCAAATCCACTTTCTTCACAAAAAAGAAGAAAAAAAATTTTAAAAAATAAAAAAAACTCTCTTAAAATATATACAAACAAAAGAATAGACCAGATGAACTATCTGTATGAAAAATAAATCAATAAAATAACATAATGATAAAATAATATATACAATATTTGCACAATCGACCTGAGGATCCCTGAGCCCACTCTATCCCCACGTGTGAGGGGTAGAGCAGAGCTCAAAAGATCCCAGCGAATCCCTCTCGCCGCTAACTGGTAATGAGCCAGTGGAGGCTGAGCAAGTGCGCTAAAGCCGCAAACACTCAACTTGACCGGAGAATCTGACCGTTACCAGAACTCCAATTATCCATTTTTATTTTAATAAGTCTCTTGGCCACTGCCGTTTCAACCTTCTGGGAGGGCTGTAGGGATGGGTGGAACTAGATAAGGTTTGAACCAAA
>NW_027107456.1:19896-27354 GCF_000696795.3 Halyomorpha halys | reverse complement strand
AAGAAGAAAATTAATTATATAAAAAATAAAAAAAGTATACAGAACGGAAAAAAAATTAAAATATATAGAGAAAAGAATATTAAAAGAATAATAACTAATTGTCCAATTAGTTCTAGAATGTGTGTATAGCAATACAATGTAATTAAGCGGCACTGTTTTTTTTAATAAAGTCCTCCTTTCTTTGTCTTATTCGTATATGTAAAATATTTATTAACAAATATTTCTTTTTTAAACAGTGGATTGAACTTTTGGTAAATTAGCTTGAAAGACTAAACAGTGCAATAAAAATAAACTGATCACAGAGCTGCACCATCTTATTAAATTTTTAATAATTTCCTGAAACATTTTCCATCTCATCGACTTGAAACTCACGAGGATACATTCTCAGATTTTTCCTACATTTAGGATTTTTAAAAATCTATTTAGAAGTAATTTTAAGGGCCTGATATGAAACTAATTTTAGGAAGAAGCAGTCTTTGAGCCTTGTAAAGGTGCTCGGTTACAAAGAGCTATGAAACAGCTTGTGAAAGAATATTAAGTGAAGATCGGGTTACGTTGACTTTAATATAAGAATCTCCCTAGTAATTATCAATATATATTTAATTTTAAAGCTTTATTCTCCCTTTAATATCTGAAATATATTTTTTATGTGATTCAAAGGGAAACATTTATTAATTATAACCCGTAAAATATTTCACTAATTTATTTATTTTTTTTTTTTATTTTGCCTGAATTAAATATTTAACCGTCTACATTTCATTGAAATATCTTCATCAAAGAAGATAATATCCGTGAAATAGGTTTTATACAGTTTTCCTTCTTTCTGAGGTACTTTAAGAGTGATAAATTCTTTTTTTTTTTTCGCATTTTAAATGGCAAGACTCGTTTGCATTTGGATGAGCCTCAAACCGGCAGAGGTACGAGTTGGCCCGGAGACCGGTGAAGCTTTTCCCTTTATCTGGAAATGTATAGGAATGAAAAGTGCCTTTTAATACTCGGGAATTTATTTCTGTAAGCGCTTAACACCTTCACATCTCAAAGGATGGTCTTAAGGATGCTTTTCTCAATACTAGAGGGCTGTAGCTTACTTTAAATTTTTAGCCATGTTAATCTCTCTACATGTGTTTGTTCGCTATTCGTTTTAAGATACACATCACACAATATTTTTGAAACTGAGTGAATTTGAATGTAAAACATATTAAATAAAATACACGAGAGATAAAGTAAATATATTCGAATTTAATCACCATTTTAAAAAACAACATTTTCATCTCAACATACTTTTTAAAAATGCCAAATTATACGTTTCTCAATAATTCAATTTTTTTTTTTAATTTGGCATTTAAACTCTGTTAAGTTATTTCATGTGAGCATAAGCTGATATTTAAAAACATATGATTCTACATTAATAAGACAAGATTAATTGGAATGGATTTTTTTTTAAGTTGTAGATGCTTTACAATCCTGAGCTCTTTAATATATGGCTGATAAAGTTCTTATTATTATTTGTAAGGAAAAGACTGGTTAAAATTTCAGGAAATTCAATTTCCTGGGTTAACTCATATATATATTTAAAAGCGAAATAAATGCCAGAAGATGCAGATCGATTAAAACTGCCAGAAGAAGTTTCGTTTATTGGTTGGGAAAATGGTGAAGAGTGTGATTCCATGTGTCGTGGTTTCTCATGTTCAGAGGCCGGACAGCAAGTCCACGATTCACTCGTGGTGATAGAAGCAGCCAGGTTCTGGCTTGCAAGCTAAAGTGGCGTAAGTTCCAGACGATTGTACTGGCATAGGACTCCCTATGCCCCACGGCCAGCGCGGGAACTGTAAAATAAGACCCCAGACGTCAAAATGTATATTAACAAAAAATTTTTTATTTTTATTTTATTTATTTATTGATATTTACAACTGTATAAAAAATACAACCAGTAAATTTGATCATAATGACATAATGATATGATACAGGATGTAGACAAACTACCCACTAGTAGAACTCTAAAAACAGTTTACAATATAAGGGCACGAGGCCATCTTCTTTTCAGGCGCCTCGGAGGATTGCCAGGAATGGAAGAGGAAGCAAGGTTAGAAACGAGCGGGTTTGGGTGGTTAGGGAGTTTATTATGGAAGGAATAATATCGGATTCGGGTTACATAAGGAACATTTAGGTCTTTATGGATGGTTTTATTAGTAACAAAATAAAGAGCATTGGGGATTTTACGAAGGATTTTGGATTGTAAAGATTGGATACGAGAGGAATTCGAAGGTTTAGTGGAGCCCCAAAGCTCAACTCCGTATGTCCAGATGGGCCTTATTATAGTATCATTGGAACTTCCGGTAAGTCCATTTTAGTTTAAAAATTTCTCCCAAATTTCAGACATTTATCTCCTTAAATAAAAAATTTCACTTTCCTACAAATTTCTGTTTTTGAGCTATGCTGTTCACGTACATACACACATACCGAATATTTTTGCCAAAATTATTTCACATTTTGCGACGTAATTTGCCCTCAGAGGACCTTAAGAGTTCTTCATTGCAAACACGGACTCAATGTTTTTTGTGATCGCAATACTCCCCCCCTACTATATAGCTCATATAAGTAAAAGTTGAAATATAAAATTATCTGTATAAATGTACGCAATAGATCAACATATACACCGCAAATGAGACTACACAAATGCTGTTAGTCATATACTGTGAGATTCTTTCCCATTAGATGCAGTGTTGATATTGTCCAATATCTAACAATTTCCGCTTAATTTAATACACTTTAACGGAGTTATTTATTTTACCCAATATATTTACTGAGAATCGAGAATCAATATTAATACATATGGGACAATTCAAAAGGTAAAGACTATAAGCTAAGATGTACAAGTAAATGATTTATCTCTATCCATTAATAACCTATGTGGTAATTATGAAAGATGGCATTTACTATACAATTTAAAAACATGGTTGACAGAAAATAAACTCTCTATTAGGATATGTTTATATTCACAATGCCGAGAATCTTGTTTATCTATTGCTAACACTAAAAGCATACCCACTCTTAGAGTACAAGAGCCCGTGAGGAGGAAAAAGGTAGTTATTTCACCACAATTTTTTATTAGTTTAATGAAAACTATGTATAATTACTAGTCAACATTGATGAGTCTGCCAACTATAAGTAGGGGGAATAAAAAATGGCGGCTGGTCAAAACGTTAAAAAAAAATTAAAACTACCAACAACACTAGAAAACCTAAGAGAACATCATTTATAGTAGAGGGAATATACTGAAATATGAGCCCTAATAGAGCTATTTACGTTTTATAGTTCTCGAGATATGGCTATTTAAAAAGCAACATTTCAATATAAATGCTCTCAAAAACCATTCGACATACATATGTCTATTAGCGCTCAAATTAAAACTAGTTTAATTTACTAATGTAGTTTACGATGTTTATTTTCGTAGAAGTTTTAGTTTTTATAATATTTGCTAATATAAATTGATTTATAGTTGTTCAGACAAAACTTATATTCATATACGGATATCATAAAAACTACTACCCCTACGGAGATACGAGTCTTAAACTACGTTATAGTAAGTTTAATTAACTTTATTTTGAGTGCTGACAGGCATAATGGTCTTATGGTTCCTGAGATATATTTAAAAAAACATATATATATCTGAACAACTAGAAAGTAACATTTTGTGAATTTATTTTGTCAAATACCATACAAAATACTACTCCTACAAAAATAAACTTTATATAAAAATTATCATAAAATACTTTATACCTAGCTTTGATTTGAGTGCTGGAAGATATCTGTACGTCATATGGTTCCTGAGATAAAGATTTCTCTAAATAAATTCACTAACTACCTATTTTTCAGTACATATTTTATGAAATGTTGCTTTTTAAAAAGCTAATATATAAGAAATTTGCTCTGCTTTAAATCATGAGCAAAAATGCTCTCCTAGGTTTTCTGGTATTGCTGATAGTTTTAGAGATATAGACCTCCGAATGGAAAGTTAATATTTTTTTAACGTTTTGATACAGCCACCATTTTTATTGCTCCTACCTGTACGTGGTAGATTCATCAATTTAGACTAGTAATTATACATAATTTTTATTAAAGTAATCAAAAATTGGGGTGAAATAACTGCCTTCCCCTCACCTCTCCCCCCCCCCCCGGCTCTTGTACTATTAGTTCCATAACGCGGAAGGTCAATTTCAGTAAATGAAATCTAGGTATTATGGGGGGAGGGGCGCATTTTAACTCGATACAGTCATGCTCCATGGGATTAGGTCATAATGCCTTCCCTTTGAATCTGATTACATGTAATATACTTGTATAATAGATCGTAAGTAGATTGGAAGAGCAATGCCAGTCCATGGGCATCGACAAACTATGACAATGGCTTCTATGGAAACAATGGTTCATAGTGAAGCCGTGTCAATACATTTTGCCTTTGTATACAAAACCTGTGATCAGGCGTTTCGCAAAATCAAATATTTTCATTATCAGCTATTGCCTAACATAAAAATGTAATAAACATATTGCATCTTGAACAAAATGACAACTAGAAAGATTTATATTATGATCAAAACATAACCCATTCATTTAGAAGAAAATAAGGGAATTTAAAGCAAAGAACATAGAACCTACTTTTTTTAAATTATATTCTGTATGTCACAATCATCAATGATAGTATTTTAGAGTTATGGATTTATATGGTATATAATGCATGTATGCAAAGTTTTACAAGTTGGTTAATATATTTATGATCATTCTAATTTAATGTATTTTATTATATGATATTTATTTATTTATTTGTAATCAATGTTACTAAAAAAAAATAAAAAAGGCTGTACCAATACTCCCCATACCACGTGTAAGTAAAAAACAGGTCTTGGGTTCAACACATTGTAAGAAGAAGGCTGGGTATGCCCCAGAATGCTCCTCCGACTCCAAGGTCGATCACGATTGATTTACAAAAATAAATAACAAGCTGCTACAGCCAGACTCGAATTCGGACTCAGATGATGGTAACAGGGTCTTACTCATAAATCAACATGAATGTTTACTTTCAAATGTCTGCCGTTGATCTTTTCCGCTGACGGTCTATGAGTACAATATTAACATTGATAAATTTGTACACAATATTAACACCATTAAAAAAATCAAAAATTAAAATTGATTATTATTTAGTGTCCAAACTGAATAATCAATTCTATTTTACCCTCGTACCGCAAACTACTCTGGTCCATTCACTACGTAACCAGACTGACTACTTGGCGAAACAATGAAAGGGAAGAATGATTTGCCAAAAACGCAGGATGCTGGTTGGATGATAAAAAGAAAAATTTATGAGAATTAATGATCTCCAATGACAAGGATTTATTGCTGGGTTGAGGGGGATAATGAGCTGAGCCTGAGTCGCGGTCAATATCAAGCCATGTTTTCACTCTCCTGACTAACCTCATCAACTGAGTATCCCATGTCCATTTTTATCCCCAATTTAGTTATTCATTTTTTTATTTTATTTACTTGTGAGATATATATATGAGAAAAAATAAATATATATATTTGTGTGTGCATAAAATTGTTTGTCTTAATTTACATTTATGTGCAACTGTAAAGAATTCGTTATCAATCATAAAATTATCGGAATAATATTGGAAATAAAGTCAGATGTAGAGAGGGGTAATGTCCTACAGCATTTTTTTTTATTGGTTTGATATTTAATGCTTTATTCTTTAAAATTATTAAGAATGAACTATCAACAAACATAAATAAACATTTCATTCAGCCACAATTACCCGGTGCACATCTCTGGAGTTTGTCTGTTTTACTGCCCTTTTGGCGAAGAATGGTAATTGTTAATAGATGACCCAAGGCTTCTTTATGTTTGGTCTAATTAATACATCTCCAACTCCAAACCTGTGGAAGCAGCTTCGCTTCACCATCTTCTTTAGGTTGACTTGAGAAAACGGTAATTAAATGGCATCGATCAGGGGTCGACAAAATCTATTTCACAATTCGTCGTTTAAGCTGCGGTACCCTTTAACTCCGGGAAAAAATATTATAACATTTAAAAAATAATAATGATTCTTCATTCGACATCTAAAAAATTTTAATCGAAAATATTCTTTATGTTAGAAAAAATATATGTCCATCTTTTCAAACCATGATTGATAGAATGATGTTTATATTATTTTTTTAAGAATCACACTCGAACTGTTGGTAGACGAATAGGCTATTTAAAAAAAAATTATCTTTGTTTATTTTGTATTTTAGATCGTTATAACCTTTAAAAATCCGTGTTATGACTTTCTTTATTTTTATTTAATTTAAATATGTTTTTCAACTATGCGTTATATTTTTCATGCAAGAAGCTAGTTTAAAGGATGTTGAGAATGGGTTGACAAATCAACCCAAAAAGCTTATGGGATTTCTTGAGTTAGATAAACTTCCAGTCTTCTCCCGACGTCGCAAATTCAGGTTGTTAATTTCAATTTAAGTCTACGGTACTAGTACGGGTGATATAGAGGTGAGCGTATCCGGCAATTGGGCCTGGTTTCCTATTTTTCCAACCCCAAGAAATGATGAAGAAGAAAGAGATTCTTATGATAACTAACATTCCTATATTTCGAATCTTATTGATTTTCTTGTGAAATTTTAAGGGACAACCGGACTATAGGAGAGAAAGCTTCATATTCTAGTATTCTATCAGAGCCTGGAAACCTAAATCTTAGTGATGCATACCGATTACAATCAACTATATAATGTAGTTTCTAGAGCCTTTCCAGTTAGTACAAGAGCCCAAGAGGAGAAAAAAGGCAGTTATCTCATCCCTTACTTTAATGAAAACTATGTATAATTAATAATCAAAATTGATGAGTCTGGCTAGTATAGGTAGGGGGAATAAAAAATGGCGAATGTTTCAATAAGTTAAAAGAAAAAATTTTCATTCGGAGCTCTATATCTTAGAAAGTAGGAACAACACAAGAAAACCTAAGAGTACGTCATTTAAGGAAGAGTAAATTTGCTAAAATATGAGCCCTAGTAGAGTTATTTACGTTAAATAGTTTTCGAGATATGGCTTTTTAAAATGCAACATTTCATAAAAATGTTGTATGGGACTTAACTAAAAGATCAATAGTTAGTGAATTTAGTTTGAAAAATTCATATCTCAAAAACAATTTAACGTACAGATCTATATTAGCACTCAAATTAAAGCTAGTTTAATAAGCTATAATGTAGCTTATGATGTTTATCTTCGTAGGAGTAATAGTTTACATGAAATTTGCTAAAATAAATTGATTTATAGTTGTTCCGACAAATTTTCATTTGCCAAATTTATATTCATACGATATCATATACGAATATCATAAAAACTACTACCCCTACGAAGATAAGTGTCATAAACTACTTTATAGTAAGTTAAATTTCCTTTATTTTGAGTGTTGG
>NW_027107456.1:10333-19846 GCF_000696795.3 Halyomorpha halys | reverse complement strand
TTTATAGTAAGTTAAATTTCCTTTATTTTGAGTGTTGGCAGACATATGTGCGTCTTATGGATCTAGCGATATATTTTTTCAAAAATCCAACATTTTATACGAACAACTAGAAATTAACATTTTGTGAGTTTATTTTGTCAAATATTATAAAACTACTACTCCTACAAAGATAAAGATAATTGACTATTTTTGTAGTTAATTTAACTAGCTTTAATTTGAGCGCTGGCAGAGCAGTACGTCCAATGGTTTCTGAAATAAAGTTTTTCATAAATCAAATTTATTGTCCGCTTAAGTCAAATTTATTTATATATAATCAATTTATTTTAGTAAATATCATGAAAACTACTATTCCTAGGAAGGTCATAAACTTCTTTATAGTCCATTAAACTGGCTTTAATTTGAGTGCTAATAGACATCTGTACGTCACATAGTTCCTGAAATATAGATTTCTCAAAATAAATTAACTAACTATTAATCTTTCAGTAGATTTATAAGAAATCTAAAGTAAGTAGCTATTTCAGGGCTAATATTTCAGCAAATTTACTCTTCTTTAAATAATGTTCTCTTAGATTTTCTAGTGTAGTTTTTAAGATATCTAGAGCTCCGAATTAAAAAACAATGGTTTTTTAAAGTTTTGAAACAGCCGCCCTTTTTAAATCCCCCTACCTATACTTTGCAGACTCATAAATTTTGACTAGTAGCTATACAAAGTTTTTATTGATCAAAAATTTGTTTGAGATAACTGCCTTTTTTTTCTTCCCGGCTCTTGTACTAACTTAAGCGGCTGGTTTTATCGCGAACTACTCCACAAATTTTAAGATGTCTTTAAGTCTGCAATGACCTATAAGAACTATTAGTAATAGCCACTTAGGCATAGAAGGAGGGAGTTTAGTTATTAGTAATCTAGTCCTAAGCAATCTGTCAAAATCAGAACTACCCGAGATTTTGATTTATTTTATATATTGTTTTTCTGGAGACTATTAGTTCAATTAATTAATAGTTATTACCGTTTTTAATATCTTTAGATAGAAAATTATACAACTGATAAAGATATCAATATAATAGGAATATCAATTTAAATTTATATTTTATTTTTATATATCAATTTAATGTCGGGCAGGTTGTCAAAAGCTCTAACAGAATAAAGCGACAGACTATTTAACATGAAGTGTCAGCCGGGAGGAGCTGCCAAGGAGCAGTTCACACTTCCAACTTTACGGGCCATCAAACTCCCCACCAAATGGCCTTTTCACTTTCCGATTCTGAATTAGTTTAGTGGTCATCTAAAACCGAATGATTCGGTCATAACCTTTCTATGTTCATGGCTTACTTTGAGGGTCTTGAAGTTGTCTCTTAAAGGTGCCTTGAGGTGGGGTCTAACACATGTCAGACGAGAAATAATTCAATTTTGCT
Organism: Halyomorpha halys; assembly: GCF_000696795.3. Taxonomy (NCBI): domain Eukaryota; kingdom Metazoa; phylum Arthropoda; class Insecta; order Hemiptera; family Pentatomidae; genus Halyomorpha; species Halyomorpha halys. The sequence goes on along the minus strand of NW_027107456.1, from coordinate 18,433 downwards.
TGTATACATTATCTTCCTTCTGAACAATTTTATTTAAACATTAAAATTATTTATTTATTGTTTTTTTTTTTAATAGGCAACATTTATTATAAGAATGAAATTGTGGTGATTTGAATTAAGTAAGTTTTAATAAATCAAGTAAAATGCTAATACAATATAATTATTATAACCTCCTTAAAAAAAAAAGTAATAATAATAATTATCAAAGATCCATAGAATAGTTACCATAAAGACCGGACGGTAAATCTTATTAAGAGAAATTAAAAGTTCGACTTTCAAAGAGTTCTGGAGCCGTATCATGAATTTTCACAATTTATTTTATTTATTTATTTTTTTTTTCACTATTGATTATTTTTATTATTGATTTCATTAGCGCTAAATAGATTAGTACGCAACTACTATTTACGCGATTACTAGATACATTAGGATCCATCTAGCTGTAGTATTATCTCGTTGACCTCATCACTCTTCGGATAATCAGCATTTGAGTTTAAAATTTGGGATGCGCAGCATTGAACTCACAAGTTCGAAAATTTGAAGATGAATAAGATGACAGTTTTAATCACCCCCTTCCTCTTTCCTTCTCTCTCTTTCTTACATCCCCTTCATCACTACCTCTCTCACTGTCGGGATGAGAACCCATGATAATTATTTTATTTTCAATTAGTAAACATTAATATGAAAAATATTTAATAAATAAATTTTAATTATTTAGAAATGTTGTTTCTTTGTGATAAGAAAAAAAATTATCGTGTTAGACATATAGTATATACATGCTACTGACAGAATACAAAAAAGGAAAACTAACTGCCAAGTCATTCCTTACAAGGAATAATAGTTCTTGCTAATGTGTGAAATTAAATAATGTTTACACCATATTTCTATGCTACTTCACTATGGATTTGGGTACAATACCTAGAAAGTTTTCTCTAATACCCCTAGTTTATCAGGTGATATGAAAAAGGAAAATAATTAGGAGTGAAGATTTTTTTTTTAAATTTCTGTTTTAAAAATTAAGTTATTTTCTGTTAAAACTTACATCTTTCAGAATCTTAATACTATAATCTTAATAAAACTTGCTTACTTGAAGCTACTTTTTACATATTTTAAATCTGATGCAAATTATAAAAAAATAAATAAAAACAAATTTTAATCTTTTATTCTATATACTGGAAGCTTTTTTGTCGATAGAACAATGTTAAACTGATTGGTGAATATTTAAAAGAGAAAAAGTCATGGAATCGAGAACATCAACCCTGATAGTGGAAAAAAATTTAATTGAAGAATTTTTTTGGAAGTGATTGCTATTTACTTTATTCTCTTTTTCAGTTGATATCTATAAAAAATAAATAAATAAATCTGTACCGCTATAACCCATAAAGGGTCTGGGGAGAAGTAATTTGTAATTTTTAATTTATTTTATTATATGGTTGATATAACTTATATTATATATATTTTTAACAGTTGATTATGAGGGGGTATAGTCATACAAATTACACCCCTAACTATATACAATGTTCTTATTAAAAGAAAAAAAAAATAATAAAATAAATAGTTAAGAATAATGCTTCTTAATAAAAGAGGAAAGTAAAATTAAAACAAAAAATAATGATATTGGTACACTTAAATAAAACAATTATCTTCTAATAGTACAAAGAAACAAGTTAATTTGAAAAAGGGAAGAGTGAAAAAAAATAATAATAAATAAATAAAATGAATAATAATAATAAGTAAATAGAGGTAGTGTGACTATGAATTAATTTTATGTTTATTGAAAAATTTATAAAAGAATGTCCTGCAGCAGTCTGGGCTTCAGTCTCCGGGTTGAGGTTGGGTTTCCCAGGTTGTAGGTCACTGCTCCTTTAACTGTCGGCACTGGGAGTGGAACTTCATGAACGGTTTTTTGGATTTATCCTCTATTGACTCCATTGGTAATTCGCGATGCAATTGGCTATTTATTGTGAACCAAGGAGCGTTAACTGCAATTCTTAGGACTTTATAAGTAATTTGTAAGAAAGTACTGTTACTAGTCCAACGGTTATGCAAGGTGATGTGGTCAGAATTACTCCCGACCACCAGATTTTTCCCAATTTAAGGGTATCCAGTTTATGAGGCTGGATGGACTCCAGAGGATTCCCGAACCCACAGGGTTGACTTACGGCTACAGTAACAGGATAAATAATTATCTGCCACAGACGGATTCGAACCCCATCGAACGTCCATGACGTTAATAGTACAGTGTCTTACCAACTGAGCTATTCTGCTCTCTAAAAGATAACAATAAGAAAAATAAAATAATTCATAGATAGATATTAAGTATTTTTTCTCTTTGACTGTAGACACACCACTGGGAACACCCACTTTCAGAACATACATTACTGTTTTCATTGATGCATTCATAAAATATTTCATTGAATGCATCAATCATATATGTCTGTATAAAATATATTTGTTAACAGAAGCGGAAAATTAAAAAACAAAAAATATGCCATTTCGACAAAATTTATAAGGTCATAATAAATATAAGCAAAATTAAGAAAAAATATTACGAAATACAAGGTAAATTTCATATTTACATAAAAACGATTCTATGTAGCCTCACAGAGCATTGTATAATTAAGTTAATTAATTAAGAAAGAGTTTATATGTAGTACGATTAATACGGCTGTACCGTAAGTTAAGGATAAAAAAAAAAAATGTTGATGGGTATTCAAAAAAAAATTCCTACTAATTATGCAAAATGCAGTACACACAATTTAGTATCCAAGCCATAAAAACTATTATATATAATCTTATCACTTAAAAAAATAAGGTATTTAAAATATTCCTATACAATATTTATCTAAAAAAAATTGGGATGTGAGCCTTAAAGATTCCAAAAATAAAATTGAGAACAAAATAATAAATAATTATACATTCAATAAGAAGTTTTATAGATTTAATTACATAAACGGATTATCTGAAGATATTCAGAAATAATTTAAAGATTACGATGTTGAAGAATACTCCGTATGTCATAGACCCAACAAAAAAATTAAGAATTTTAACAGCAAACTGAAGGTCAAAATAGATTTTTTAAAATAAATCAGGTTTTACAAGATATATATAATAATAACGATATATAGAATTCGTTGTTTAAGTTGTCCAGCTATATGTATAGGCAAAACTAAACTAAGGGTTCAAAAGAAAAAATAACTGAGTCTATTTACATATTATAAAATATTAATTATACAGTGAATTTGAAAAGAAAAACAAGAAATTTTAACTAACACTATACGGAATTTTAAACAAAATTAATTTGTGAATAACATGGTCAAACTTTATGTTAATAATTAAAATTAACTGAAAATTTTTAATAATAAAATAAATAAGAATTTAGACCAAATTTTTTAATAAATTGATTATATGGCTGACCTGAATATAAGGAAGGTTAAATAACATTGTTGATAAGTGAATGATAGTAGTGTAAGATAATTCGCGTTTAAAATCTTTAACATTAAATGGAGAAGTAGGTAATTAAACATAAGATAAATTAAGATCTGTACCGCTAAAACCCATGAAGGTTCTGGGTTCAGTACTTTGTAAAGAAGTACTGTTACTAGACCAACAGTTGTGCAAGGAGGTGATTTGGTCAGTATCACGGTCGACCGCCAGATTTTTACCCAATAAGGGGCTGGGTGGACCCCAGGAGGGCTCCAGAACCCACAGGAGTTGACTCACGGCTACAGTGTAATAGAAAACAATTTTCTGCCCAGCCAGATTCGAACTTGGTTCCTTGGAGTTAGTAGCCACGGGCTTTACCCCGCGGACACCGCGCTCCCGCCACAATAAATAAATAAGAACATAAAGATACACATAAAGATAACATAAGGCAAGCTTATTTATAAATTAATATAATCACCATTTTTTTATTGGTTTATCGTTTAATTTTGACTAAAATTGTAATAGTTGGATGTGAGGTATAAATAGTTAAGTTATGCTATTTTTTTAATATTTATATTCTTTAAAATATTTAATAATGAGCGTATAATAAAGGCTTTTAATTAATAGATTGTCCTTCAAGATGGCTAGGTTGGTAAAAACTTTTGGATGTTTAAAATATTAATAAAGAATTTTCGAGATTTAAATGGATAGATTTTATTTTATTTATTTATTTAATTTTAAAATAAAAATTATTTCTGAACAGAACACGTTGATATACGATGTATTTAATACTGCGTTGTGGCAGATATGAATAGAAAAATCAAGGCTAATTATGTAATTAAGATAATGTTTTATACTATTTACTAATGTTTTATGACGATACAGTTGCTTTTTATTAATAAACAATATCTTTAAAAATAGGATTTTATATAAAAATCTGAGGTTGAATGGAGAGAAGGGAATGGATAGGAATCGCTCTGAATACACTTAGGGCAAATATACAGTGGAGAGTAAAAGATGTTTATTTCAGGCCGGCGTCTAACCCAGCATCAAAAGAGCTTACACCCCCTCTCAGCCATATATAAATATTATATCCCCACACATTTTCTATATAAATAATGGTTCGTTTAGTACATATGTTTGTAGACAAAAAGATTTGTTCCTTTAGTGCGCTCAGGCTGTAAAGATTTAAAAAGCTCTGGAAATAATTTTAAATTATCAATTAAATTCAAATTTTTATATATTACAACCTCTTGATACAAATTAAATACTTTTTCATTTAAAGCCTGTTAATATAAATGTGCATTTCTTTAATTATCTTTCAAATATATTCAATTTTTTAGCCAATGTATTTGTAATAAAAAGTTGAATTAATTTTGAATGCTTATAGAAATTTTATACTTTTGATTTAAATTTACTTTTATGTTAGATGGGAAAAAAAGAGAAAATTTTTTGAATTGATTTAATGGAAAAATTACACATTTAAAGAACGATAAAAAGCTAGCTAGAAAAAACAAATTAAAATTTGTAAGGGAAGAAATAATGAATGATAAAATAAAAAAAATAAATAAAAAATCATGTATAACATAAGTACATAATTAAAAAAATTTATAATGTTATAATTTACAAACTTTTATACTCCAAAATGTTCGAAATGTAATAGTAATCTGACCGTCAAACACATTTTTGAAGAATGTCATCACTACACATTAACTCTGAGCCAATTAGGGATACCAATAAATGTTCCAATGGCGTTAAGAAACGACGAATCCGTAATTGAAAGAGTCATTACCATCAGACTTACTTAATAACCAGCCTTTAATTATTATAATTATCTATTTATCTTGCCCTATTTTTAAAATTAGAACAGTTACTTGTCTGCTTTTCATCATCCTTTCCTCATCCTTTCCACTATCGTAACGATTATTAAACAAATTATAATTGCCTAGCTAGACACGAAATGAGTCCCACTGTTGCGGATCCACACACCATACCAAAGCTATGACTATGGAACAACTAGGCCTTACCAAATCCAACAACCAATGAGCGTTGATGACCAGGCTGTTAAACGCCCTTTCAAAACTAACAAACAATAACAAAATTTTATGCTGTGACTACTTAACTTAACTTGACTACTTGTGCTTTACTAGTCATAACTATACTGTGTATGAGGCAATCCAATGAAGTTAGGAAGCAAAACATTTTTAATAAAGTGTTTTTTTCTCGTTAATTACCATTTTAAAGCAATTAGAGAACGTTGTAAGCTTAAATCTCAATGCTTACATTAGAAAAGGTGTTTTTTTTTATTACATTATTTAAATTATTACTTTTTTATTTATTGATAGATACTACAATCTGCCACACAATTGTGGACAATACGTAATAGTGATGAATGATCTCATATATACTAAAATAAAAAAACTCTCATAAAATATATGCAAACGGAAGAATAAACAAAATGAACATAATCAAACTATCTGTATGGAAAATAAATAAATAAAATAATATAGTTTCTAGTCACATTTACACTCTAATATACAATATTTACACAATCGACCTGAGGATCCCTGAGCCCACTCTATCCCCCACGTGTGAAGGGTAGAGCAGAGCCCAGCGCATCCCTCTCGCCGCATCACTGGTAGTGAGCCAGTGGAGGCTGAGCAAGTGCGCTAAAGCCATTATTTAAATTAAAAATAAATATAGTATCCTATTTCCCTTAAACTTTCCAAATTTTCAGTTTTTAGTAATTAATGCCAAATTTAATTTATTTTATAAGTAGAACCATTTAATTGAATAATTAAGTTTTTTTATTTACAAAAATGTATTATTCAATTTACATTAATTATATTGGTCTTAAAAAATAATATTTATTAAATTTATAGAGAATTCCTAATTTCATTTGTTTCTTTACCTCTCTTTAAAATTAATATTTTTATTTGTAATTGTAATTTTTTTGTCATCTAACCTAAATATTTGAAGCATAATTACAAGACTTTTTCCGAGTATCAAGTATTTTAATTTGTAAGAATTATCAATCATGTTGATTTTAAACGTAACTTAACAAACAATGTTTTCGGGATCGCAGGTAGTCCCGGGGTAAGGTGTGTGGCTACTAACTCCAAAGAATCGAGTTGTAATCCGGCTGAGCAGAAAATTGTTTTCTGTTACATTGTAGCCTTGATTCTGACCAAATCACCTCCTTGCTCAATCCCTGTTCTAGTAACAGAATTTACTTACAAAGTACTGAACCTATGACCCTTCATGGGTTGTAGGGGATAAATTAAAAAAAAGAAGTTTTCACTCTTGATTTTTTTTTATTACAGTTGACCAGTTTCCCCTAGTTTTATGCATTTAATTGTATGTATTATCACTTAAACGATATTAGTTAAATAAAAGAATTATCATTATAATAGAATGATATTATAATTATAATTATAATACTAATAAACTACATTTAAACTTAAAAATCCATTAATTAAATAAAATAAAATATTACAAATTATAAATATCTTAGTTGTATGAAATTCGACATCAGAAGATATGTTGTTGTCTTACCGATTCATTGTAGATTTAATTCACTAAACTCAAAGCGTGTGAACTATTTACACGTTTATACTTATTGATTTTTCAAATAATGTAAAACAAGTCCAATGCAACTGACAAGGTATATTAATGATTATACTCAAAAAAATTTTTAGCCGCTACTTATAGAACAAATACACACAACTCTTGATAATTCTCAACCTTTTAAGCAAAACTACTATTTCTTATACATACGTTTTTACGCTGATAAAATAATAGATACTTCACTAAAAAACAGCAACATGTATAATATAATTTTACATGAGGTTTATCTATCGTGATAGACTTAGTTATTAAAGGAACACGTTTTATCTCGATTGAATGTACTTGCAGCTTTTCTAAAAAATTAAAAAAAAAATTTTACTATTTTTTTTTTTTTTATAAAAAAATTATCTTGTTCCGGCAAACCCTAACAATCTGAATACTTAGTAAATATAATATGACAGTCGGAAATGTAATTTCCTTATTTGAGTTTACCAAGCTGAACTCAGAACTGACAAAGTAGAACATGTCAGAAAGATATACTCGGAACAAGATAAGGGCGTTTCGTTTCAAACAAAGGAGAAATTAAAGGGACTTAAGTTTGGAGAATTCCGCTTGGGTAAATTAGTCAAACAGAGCCCGAGGTCGTGTAGATGCTGAGTACTTCAGGTGCCTCCATCTGTTATCGTTCCATTATAGATTCCATGCCTAAGTTATAGTCTACCAAAGTTAGAGCTTACATCGACAAAGTAGAACTTTGTTGTTTTATTTCAATAGATAAAGATAAAGGTATTCCTATATCTTTTACTCCCTGCTGTATATTTGCCCTAAGTGTATTCAGAGTGATTCCTATCCTTTCCTCTCCATCCACCCTCATACCTATATAATAAAATCTGTCTGTGTGTCTCCGTCTTGTTATCACGGGTACTATATAGCCCCTGCTCCATGCATGATTCTATGATATATCAATATAAAATTTTTTATTTTTTTTTTATTGTTTATTTATTGTAATTTACAACTGTACAAAATAATATAATAGGTAAATATGTAGTATGTTTCATATACACTTGAAAATCTTGGGAAGGAACCACCCATTGGTGGTACTTCAAACAT
>NW_027107456.1:7110-9368 GCF_000696795.3 Halyomorpha halys | reverse complement strand
TTTATTTTAGTATGTATGAGATCATTTATCAATATTACCTATTGCCCACAACTGTGTGGGAGATTGTAATATCTATCAATAAATAAATCTATCTATCAAAAAAAAAATTATTGCGGGGTAGTATAACCACCAATCCATGTTTATTACAAGCTATATTGTAAACTATATTAAAAATTCAATAATTTTACCACTGACCATAGGCGTCTGAGAAACGGAGAGAAATGAATAATCAATTAAATGCTAAATAATGAATATAATGAGATGTGAGAGTGAAAAGAGGAAGACAGAGGGGGAGTGGGAGAGATAAGAAAAGGAGAGGGAGTGATTAAAATCGTCCATCGAAAGGAGCTCCCTTCTATTATTTTTTTTTAATAAAACACGGTTTACAGAGAAAGAGCAGCCTATAGTTGAAACTAATATGTAAAATTGCCATGGATACGACCCTCATTCATGAATGAACCATTGATAAATAACTATTGTATCCATGACTAATTGTCTAAGTCTGCCCTTAAGTAGAATATTAGTACAATCGTGCAAAATATCAAATTCGAGTTTTCAACGAAAATACACATTTCGAGGTCCCCCGAGTCCTAATAACCAGGTTTCCTAAAATGGCCTGGATGTGGACAGTCTAGCTCAAAAGCAGTAATCAACCGAAATTATATATTTATATATAATATATAATATTATATGGGTATATGCCTGGGATGTGACACCAACATTTTCGCTAAAATCTACGGAATGCCCATTTTATAGAATCCATTTTCCATATTTTTTTTCAATTTTGTCCAAAGTAGCTCCAAAGATTTAGACTGCTATGTACTCCCAAATAGACCTTATTTCATTGAAATAGTCAAACGGGGTTTAAATTCCTAACTTTCCAAAAATCCTAAATTATTTTTTATTTTGTTTATGTATAAAAAAAAAAAAATAACTAGTTTACATTGTTAACAGTATTGAACAATTTAAAAATACAAAATATTACAGATTGTTATCTATAACTGAAGGAATATGGAGGAAAACTAGAGCATTTGATTCGAACAGGAAAACCGAGGTATTTCCTCATCACATGGCATTCGTTATATTTTGTTATAAACTGTTGTATTCATGAAAATGAAAAATTTATATTTGTTTTAAACCACCCCGAAAAACCCTAAAATACGATTTTTTAAAGCAATAAGAAAATAAAAATTTTTGTTCAAGTTTCACTTTTTTTTTTTTTAAAAAAACCTTCTTAAAGTATAGTCTGAGGAATTTGATCATTGTCAATAAAAATGATCCTCCTAAAATAGAGTGCACCACCTTTAACTAATAATAATAAAATATTTTTTAGTGCGATGAATAGGTTTTTTTTTTCAACAAGTCACAGTAATGTTAAATTAACACGACAGCATAGATATTTATGGGGTGTTTTTAATACACTTGCAAATCTGAATAAATAGTTATTTCGTAAACCAAATTAGATTATAACCTTACAGAATATTCATCTTAATCGAAAAAAAACATTTAATCCTAATAAATTAATCCTGGCTGAAGAATCTAAATAAATCCTAACAAATCCCACCAGATCACCTTTACTCTCCGTCGTAAACCTCTACCCTCCTGTCCTACAGTATCCTTTTTAAATATCCCACTAACGCCTGCTGAACAGATTCGCTAGGACATCATCTTAACAAGAGACTTACTTGGAATCCACATTCAAGACTGACACGACAAGAAATTGCTCGTAGATTGCTACAACACCTACTTAACAAAAGCTCTAAACTTCCCATTTACTAGAATAAATTATTATATACTATGGTAATCAGAACAATTTGAACATACGGAATTGAGCTCTGGGGCTCTATCAAACCATCAAATTCTACCCGTATTCAATCCAAAATCCTACGTAAGACCTTAACATCCCTTTCGTTGCAGATTTAGCTCGAAATAGATATGCGTCTTTTCATTCCAAACTCCTTACCCATCCCAACCCATTATTTCTTATCTCTCATCTTTAACAATCCCTGATAATACTCCGAGGCGTCTGAAAAGAAGATTACCACGGGACCTTTTAATTTAAATTAATGTTTGAAGTACCACCATTGGGCGGTTCCTTCTTAAGATTTTGAAGTGTTTGAAAAATTCCACATATTTACTTATTGTATTTAGTTGTAAATTACAATAAATAAATTTTTGAAAAATCCCAATAATGTCTCTAAGAATATCATTTTTAAATATAATATATTTAATTAAAAACAGTCAGTTAGCATCTTCCC
>NW_027107456.1:0-6130 GCF_000696795.3 Halyomorpha halys | reverse complement strand
TCCCTGAGCCCACTCTATCCCCCACGTGTGAGGAGTAGAGCAGAGCTCAAGAGATCCCAGCGCATCCCTCTCACCGCATCACGGGTAATGAGCCAGTGGAGGCTGACGAAAAATTATTTATTCTAGAAAAAGTGAGGTGCCTCGTTCTTTCTTAGAGGTCTTTTTTTTTTTTTTTATGTTGTAATAGAGAAGAATTAGAAGTTGTACAGACGCAGAAATATCTAGCAGGATGTTGTAGTTTACTGTACTACCAGGTAGGTCACTGTACCGTGGTAGGAAAGAGAGAAGTAGACAAAGATGTCAAGCTACACATCTTCAAAACAGAGTTTCTACCCATACCTTTGTATAGAGCTTATTGTTGGATATTAACAGACCGACAGGAAAGCAGAATCACCGTTGCCGAAATGAACTTTATGCGAAGGACGAATGGAAAAATAAGGAGGGAGCGAGTTCATTATGAAAGGATTCCTCAGGAACTGCAGATAGCTCCACTGAAAGAGCTCCTAGAAACTCTTCAGCTAAAGTTTTTCGGCCATGTTATCCGGATGGATGACCACAGAGATCCTAAGAAGTTAATAAATGTTATAGCTGACCTAATGAATGACTGTCCCTTGCGAGAACTTTTGCATTAGATACGTTTCCTTACGTATAAACAATATTATAATATTATAAATAAGGCCTATTCAACAAACACAATTGTTAAAGCTGTATGCTTTATAATGACTATCTTTAAGTAATTGCTTACGTAATTAGTAATTGCGTAGACCCACTGGAAAATACCACATCAGTATTACATTTAAGATTCTTTGTTTAATTAATTGGTTCTAAACAGTCTTGGAATACCGATGTGTTATTTGAGCTATGAAACCTATGAATTGGTTGTCATCAGTTCAAAGTATTGTTAAGTAGGAACAGATGGGCAAACTAAACAGATTTGATACAATCTTCGAGCTCGACTTGTTACAAAATTTTCATGTTATCAAGTTAAATAATTTGGACCATTAAAAATAAAAATTGGTTAAGCTTCTGGTTCAATTATCGTGTAAGTATCCCATGGTAGCCATGGCCCAGTGGAAGCTAACCTTTGATTTGATTTGACCAGTACCTAATTCGTGCGCAATTCCATAAACTGTTTTATTTTGGACTTAAATACACAGACTTACGTTCTCTGGGAACGTACTTGGGTATTGATGTACATGTGGAAATAGTTAAAACCCAATTTTTACAATCCCGATTCGCCGTCTTACCTCTTTCAGAATTTTGAAATCTCTCACCTTTTTTAAAAATAATTTTAATCAAAGTTCCGGAAATAATTAAAGAATCGAAATGGAGATTTGTCATTTCTTTGTAAAATTCTTTTTTTGATACATCACTAGTCAAAATCCATTGCTCTTGAGATCCAGAAAAGTTATCGATACTTAATTTGGTTTGTTTTTAAATAACAGTGGAAAAAGTATTTGTTGGATTTTTTTTTTTTTTTTTTAATTTCAACTTAAATAATTTCAAATAAGCGTTATGGTATGATATTAAAAAGTCATGATTTATTACTTATTTTAATTAAGATTGATAAAATGTTTTGATATTTTAGTGAATACTTTCAACATTTTTAAGCATCTAATTGTTCTATTCAAAACCCCAGGAATGTAAAAAATTCGGTAGTTCCACCTTGATATGTACCATGTATCAACTATAGTTGGGCCATCCGTAGCTCAGTGGTTAGGACACAGTCTTAACAATTTGATGTCTATTGGACGTGCCGGTTCGAATCTGGCCTGACTTTTTTCATTGAATGGCGGTCCCACAAAATGAAAAACATTGACCCCCCAATCATGGATAGGCAGTATAGGACTCCACTAATGGGAGTCTTCGCCGAAAAAAAAAAACACGGTAATCTATATGTAAAAATTAATTCTGGATTCTCTTTTTAGGAACTTGATTATATTAATATTTAAATTGTCGAGATGAAGAAAACTTCCAATCAGAATATAAACTATTCTATACTTTAATTGGAAGTTTTCTTAACCTCGTCAATTTAAATAATAATAATTAATAAAAAACTGTTTGAAAAATCGAGGTATAGAAAAAAATTTACTATCGCTAGTCATGAACTGCGGAGTTAAGTGAAATAGTCACTATAGACTCCAGGTAAAACTTCAGGGTTTGAAAGTTTAGAAACCCCATTTTTAAACAAAAAAATCCAAAATTTCCTATTCTTCCACCAGCTACATGTAAAAATTTAGTTATAAATGACTACTTTCTCACTAACATTAAAAAAGAGGTTACTTTTTTCTATTAATATTACTACTAAAAATTTTATTACTAATTTAATACCATCTTTTCTGAGAAATTAACACATATTTATATAAGTAGAAGGTATAGGTTCTTAATTTAATAGTATCGTTTTATTGTCTATTTAATTATCACACACCATCCTCTACTAAAATAAATGCAATTTAATCATAATAAAAATTTGTGCTACGCCTCTAAGTAGAAAATTAATGACTGAAATGATAAACTAAACTGTTTTTACGAAATAGTTATGTTATTTTTGTATTTCTTTATAGCCCACGATTTCGGTTTAAATTAAAAATTTAATTCTCTATGTCTGAGAGAATTCCAGCTGTTTCCAAAGTTAAGATTCGCCATGATACACTTTTTGGGCTAAAAAATATTCAGGGTACCCTTTTTGATCTAAAAATAATATTAATATTTCGCCATTATTATCTTGGAGCGATTATGTACGTAGGAAAATAAGAAAAACGGAGCAAAGTAAATGACTGAATACACTATATCTTTCCCAATTTAATTTTAATCTTTTTCTTTTTTATTTGGTTATATTCTGAGAAAATGGCATTATATTGCGGCATCCTTGACATAGGCTTGGGACACTATAGGGTACCTCGGCACCCACATCGGGAACTGCTGCCCTAATGAAACAGGTCTGGCACGGCGTTGAGTATCTACTATTATGCATTAATGTTGTGTGATTCTGTGTAGTCTATTCATTACATCTAATTACATCCAATCTTTAATTTCCTTTATTTACAATTTATATAATTTTTATTTGAAATTAATACCAATCTAATTATTATTAATTAACAAACAATTTTCATTAATTAATTTTTGCTGGTATTAGTTTCTTGTAAATGATTAGGAATAGGAAATCCTTCTCATTGTCAGTGTTTTTGTTGTAATTCCAGGACCTTAATCGCCGTAAATATTTTATTTTCGGAATTAATTTTTTTTATAGTTTTATTCAAATTTTGAACCGCATTAGGTTAGCAAGTGTAAGCATGATAATTTGTTCCTTTTGTGGACCATCTGGTCCAAGCAATTGGTCATTGAATTGGAACCTCAAGAAATTTATTATTTAAATTCAAATTCAATAAATTATAAACATAAAAATAGGATATAATATATCTTTCTGGATATTGTTTCAATATTAACTATGGATATAAATAATAATTTAACGGTTTATATTGAATAATTCTTTCATAATTAATTGTACTATTCCATTAAGAACTCATTAAAAATGATATTTAATAAGATCTTATGAAATTAGCTAACACGTAACATCAACGTATAAACGGTATATTATTTAAAAATAATTAAAAAAATAAAAACTGCTCAAATATGTCCAACGGTTCAACCGACATAAACCTTTTTGTAGCTTCTGAAACATTTTAATATCAAAAATTCTATAATATCTTTATATTATAGAATTTTAGTACAAAACCATAAAATATATATGGTTAAATATATACATATTTAACAACCCAAATATAAATACATATTTAACAACTAACAAAGTTATGTATGAATGGCATTTATTGATTTCGGAACATGTATTAGGTAATGGAATATAATCAGATGAGAATAAATTTTTCAGTTAAGAATATTTTTAACTGTGAAAACTTCAGCTTTAGAATTAACTTTCGGTCAAATGAATGTTTTGATACCGAGAAAAGCTAAACACTTCCTCTATCACCTCAAAGATTTAGTCATTTCGCTTACATGGTCTTTTGATCCAATAATTTTTAAACCTTTTTATAAAAATAATTTTCTGAAGAGAGATTCATTCAAATTCTATAAAAATATGTCGTTAAAATTTAGGATTCCATTTCCTAATAAGTTTCTTCATATGTTATGTAAATATTTGTTTTGGCTTAGCTGTAATGATTCAATTAATAGATCTGATAAGGCCATGTCTCGTATTGTGTTCGATTAAAATTTTTTTTATTTGAAATAATTTTTTTTTTTCACCTAAAATATCAAATGAGAAAAAAGAATAGTTTTTTATCCAGTTTAACAATAATCAGAAGTATTAAAAATTGTTATATGTATTTCATACGTACTAACAAAAAGTCGATTATATAATTTATAATATGAATAAGTATATAGTCATTATAATTAATCAATTTAATATTGATTGCTTACCACAAAAATTATTCAGTTTTGTATTTGAAAGGTTGATATATAAATAATTAAATTAATAATTTTAAGTCAAATCTGACTGACGTTAGGAAATTATCCACTTTCTAATGCTAGATTTTTTTTTCATTTTTTAGATTGTATTTCTAGTGATTATTCTAACGTAGTTGGAATTATTAATATTCTGAAGGGTCAAAATACTTTTACCAATTAACTTGATATAAATTTAAATAAAAAAATATTTTTAAAAAAATTCGGATTGTTATTAGTTAGTTCAATATAAATAAAAACTGTTTAATTCATTCACTATTATTATTATTATTATATAAATTATCATACTCCATTCAGCTCTTTATCTTTACCTGAATTAATAAGATGGCAGAAGATGCTGACGAGTGTTAGGCGGAACATGTTTGAGATATCAGGCGAAACGCCAATGGTTCAGCGCCGAACCGTACCCCGTGGGTCCATATTCCACGGAATTGCAAGATAAAAGTATAATTTTTTTTTTTCAAAAATCCAAAATGTCCTGACGTAATTGTTCGTGATGGCGTTGAGCGAGCGGGTTGGGTCTTATCCCTTCGAACAACCCCGACTGACTGGCTTCGTCCCCACCCAACCCCTCTTCAGAGCAACTCCACAACCTTCTTCGCATTGGCCCACTAATAATCAAAGTCCCCCCCAATATTTTAATTGGTGGTCTTTTTTTTAAAAAATTCAAATATATTAAAATAATTTTTAGTATTTTTTATTGAAAAATAATACAAGGTGTTACTCAAGACCAATTATTATTGGGGCTGTAATTAATCTTCCATACCATATGTGCAAACACCGAAAGGAAAAAACATAATAATAATTGTTTAAATAAAATAAATTTTATCCAATTTTAATATCAAACCAATTTATATTTCTTTACAAGTATTGGTACTATGAATAAATATTGTGATAAATTATAATAGTGAAACTTATCTGTGATTAAAAGTTTTAATTTTTAATTTAATATGAAAAATTTTCAAAATATGGTAATTTGGACTGAAATTAATCACCTGGGCAGAATAGCCTGCATAAAGTTTTTTAAAATTGATGTGGTTCTAATATTGTATTAATAATGTCCTTGAAGATGGGCGAATTGGCCCAAACGTTGGACTTATAAAGAAATATAAATTATTTTGAGACTAAAATTGAATACAATTTATTTTATTTAAACTAAATATATAATAACCAGTCTCAATAAAGTGTAATGATTATATAAATAATAATATTTATGATTAAATCAGGAAATATCCAGTCGTGTTATTATTTATTACATTTTAATTTGGTAAGTATTATGGATACCGAGATTCGAAGATAGAAGAAGAAAACTAATAATTATAATAATGATTTTGATATAAATTTTAATAGAATATATTTACATCACAAATATAAAAAGTATTAAAAAGTAAAGTACAAAATAATGTGGAGCAAAAGTGAAATAAATCATTTTTAACTCATTCCTGCAGGTATACAATATTTTTATAAATAATTAAAAAATATGACTAGTAGGGATAAAAGGCCGGTTCTGGCGCAGTAAATGAGCCTTTTTGGACTTTGGACCCTAGCCTCGAACCAGCCTTAACCACGTGACCTTGGACAGTAGTGAGAGTATGGGGGAGCTGGGACACGGATTTGAGGAGCCAATCAGAAGCCAGCATTTTGATGA
>NW_027107455.1:18961-19416 GCF_000696795.3 Halyomorpha halys | reverse complement strand
ATAATCGAGAACTCTAGAACTCTTATGGATACTACTAGAACTCAAAAAAAAATTGAAATTTTTCAAGGATGGGGGGCCAACTTCACAGAGGTTGAGCTTGTCACCGTTTTATTTGTTGTTGTATTAGGTTATTGGTCGTATTTTTTGTTTTGATTGTGCTATTATTGTTTTGGGTGATTTTATAACTAATAAAGCAATGGATGACAATAATAATAATAATGAATCAAAAAATAGAAGTAAACAATTACATGAAGTTTTGATAGGGAAGGTTATAAAACAAGTTGCTCAGAATATCCTCTATAAGCTTAAAATTTAACATGCCTTTAAATAGGGCTGCTCACAATACTAGGGGTATTCATGATCTTTAGTTTAACATGTTAAAGCGTGTTAAATGGAAAAACTCATGTTAAATGGAAAAAATTGCCTTCTTTGGCCGTGGTAAAACGAAATAACAT
>NW_027107455.1:8501-18228 GCF_000696795.3 Halyomorpha halys | reverse complement strand
TAGGGGTATTCATGATCTTTAGTTTAACATGTTAAAGCGTGTTAAATGGAAAAACTCATGTTAAATGGAAAAAATTGCCTTCTTTGGCCGTGGTAATACGAAATAACATGTAACATGGTTGAGAGTCTGTTACTTGGTCTGTTAAATGGAGAATGACGTCACGCATTAGACCAGTTGAGCATTTTCGTTTGTTGTCAGATTAGTTCTTTCGTGTTATTACTTCATACCCCTGTTATTAAATCACAATGGATAACTTTAATAATACAACGGAGAAAAAAAACAGAAGAGGTATTAGCAGATCGCCTTGTGTTGGATAGGGAGCGATTTGAATTTGACAAGGAAAGGATTGCGGAGGAGCTGAAGCTTCGTAAAACTAAAATACCAAAAAAATTTGAATTAAAAACATTAAAACTAGAGCTTTTATAGAAGTCCGATTGACAAAATAATTGAACTTAAAAATATTTATAATTATTTATCTATTCTTACTTTTGTATATATTATTATTTATGAATCATTAATTAACTAGAGCAATTATACTTTATAAAAAGTGGAAATCATTTAAGACCTCAGCAGCCCCTATCTCCCTCAAATAGATGTAAGCTTTTTATTTTTGTTCATGATTGATTTCATGTAAAATCAACACATTTCAAATACTTTTTTACCTTATTATCTAATAAAATTTGACACCAAAGTAGTTTCCATAAAGCTTCCTGGCACCTAAGAGGAACATCCAAGTTTTACTAAATTATGTTCACCAGTTTTGAAATGATAGCTTTATAGTTTTCTAAATTGTTAATGGCTAGTTTTTTAAATACAAATAGCTCCACTCATGATTAAGGTAGAAACATGGGAGGAGTGACATTTTGTAGCTATTTAAATTAACTTATACCTGACATGTAACATGCTATATATGCTTGTTGGAAAATGTTTCAAAGAAATAACTGAAAATAAGTGATTTTATTCTTAAAAAAAACATAAGGTTTGAATATAGGAGGATAATGGGTTCATTAATACAATAAATACTAAAAAAGTGGGTTATAGACATAATAACAACTTTTATTAGATATCATTTTTCTTAGAACATAATAATTTTATTCAAAGATGCACAATAAAATATTGATAATTAGTTACAACCTAAACTCAAAAACTTTCAATAAAGTTGTCAATTAGCTCATCTTCATTCTCTTCTTCACAAGTTTGAAGATCAATAAGACACTCATAAGCTAAACTTTCACACAAATTCCACTTTTCACTCACTCTAGGCATGTTATAAACATGTTAGGTATGTAATAAATTGCTTAAATCAACTTCGAAGTAAACAATAACATGAGGAAAGGAAAGGTTATAAACATAAAGGCTTATAAAACAAGTTGCTGAGAAAATCTGCTAGGGGCTCTTATGCATTTAACGTTTAACACGATTTCAAATAGGGCTGCTCACAATCCTATACTTATAACATTTAACATGGTAAAACATTTTACATTTAACACAACATCATGAATACCCCTAATATATGACATGGTTAATATGGTTGAGAGTCTATTAATAAGTCTGCTCAGTGGAGGATGATGTCACCCAACAGACCAGCTGAGCTCCATACCATTTTGATAGGTTAGTTGCTCGTAATTAGAGTTTGGCATTTGTTGTTTTTGTTTTGGACCTTTTTAAAACACTAATAAAATAATGAATAAAAATAATAATAAAGTCATTAAGGGGGGGGGGGGGACTAGGAGAGGAAACAAGGAACTGGATGGAATGTGATGAAGCTGTTGGAGATTTTATTATTTCGTAAAGATTACGTGGTTAAAAAAAAAAGTTGCCCAGAAAATCCACTAGGAGCTCCTCTGCATTTTTCTTCTTCCCTCCTTCGTCGACCCCAGACTCCCATTGGCCTTTGTGTGGAGCCACCACTCGATGAAGAATGTCAACATCTCAGGCAGGATTCGAACCCTTGCTGCCTAAACTAATTTATAGGTGTTATTGCTCAAATTTCACAGTGATATTCTAACAATGACCAGAACATTTTGTGCTCAAAGTATTGAAATTATACTGTGATAAATATGTTTAGTCTTATAAATGAACAATCTTATAATTTTTGACAAATTAAATTGTATTGATAAATTTGTTTACATCATTTTTTCTAATACTTTCTGTAATCCGAACTTTTCATTAATTTATGAATACATTTTATGTTACTATTTACTATTAACTTTGATAGAATTTTTAATATTGGATATGAGGCGTAAATATATAGTTAAGGTACGTTAATTTATCAATAATAATATTGTTTAAAATTGTTAATTATAGTTGTAGAGTGTATAATAAAAGCTGTTATTTAATAGATTATCCTTGAGGATAGCCAGGTTGGCCGAAACTTTGGACATTTAGAATATTAATAGAGCATTTGAGACTGAAATGGATATAATTTTTTTCATTTAAACAAAAAAAAAGTTATTTTTAAAGAAATAACAACAAACTTTACATCAACAATAGTATATTGTTGTCACTTGTGACGTAGCGGTTGATTAGAACAACAATGAAGGATTACAATGAAACCCCAGAGCAATGTATTAGGCTGACAGGCAGATATATAATATTCTCCAATCAGAATCCGCCTAACATCCCTGTTTACCTAGTACCATCATATATTCATGACCTCTGATTGGACAAGCAGCTTGTTAGACATATCCAGTGTAATATGGATAGAATATGTAACATAGATATTTGTTCCAGTCAGTCCGAAATACGAATATAACATTGATATTGATATCGGGCTTTATATGTAACCTAAATCATAATGCTAAACATTTAGAAAATAATAATTTTGAATAAAAATTAAATAAATTCATTTGTAAATCACTAACAGCTAACTATGAAAAAAATATTTTTAGTCATCACCGGGTAATATATATATATTTTTTTTCGTACCCTTCATAAAAATAAATAAGTATATCAAACATATATAATACATGAAAAGTATTATATATCATTTTCCTGAGTCTTCTCCATAAATATATTTATATATAATATTTCTTATATGTTATATAATACTTTATTTTACATCTGATCATCGTTTTAATAAATTGAAGTACAAATTAAAATGCTGGGATAAAGACTTGTTATTTTTTTTCAATTCTATATAGAAAAATAATCTACAACAATATAAATTACATAATACATGTAAATTATAGTTGTACAATTTGAGCAATGAGTTGTACAATTCAATGAACAGTTGTCTAATTTGTTAAATGGGGCTCCATATTTATGTAATTTCTAACAATACTAGAAAACCTAATATAACATCATTTAAAGTAGAGTAAAATTTCGAAAATACGAGCCCTAATATAGCTATTTACGTTCAATAGTTCCCGAGATATAGCTTTTAAAAAGCAACATTTCATAAAAAATGTACTGAAAAGTCATTAGTTAGTGAATTTATTTTGAATAATCTATATCTTAAAAACCTTTAGATGTACAAATGTCAGTTAGCACTCAAATTACAGCTAGTTTAATATTATGTAAAGTAGTTTATAACATATATCTTTGCAGATTTAGCAGTTTTTATGATATTTGCAAATGAAATTTCGTCCCAACTACTTGAAATCAATTTATTTCGGAACAGCAGAGAAAGAAATACTTTATTTATTCATCTATGCTGCCTAAATACATTAGGTTGCCATCTCACACAGCATACTTATCAATCCGTAATCGGACATATTTACATTACACATACATGGTATAATCATAAAAAAAAGATATACAATAATAGGATATAATATACAATTTTTTTTCACCCCTACAGTTTCCTTTAACAATCCATTTCGGTCTGTACAACCAATACAAATGTTTCATTCATTCCTATTTTTCTTTCTCATTTCTCCTCAATTATTCAATTCATCCGATCAACAAATTCGCTCTCCGGAATTCACCCTCCTAGATCCTCTTCAGTGACCCGCTAAAAAAAGATCAGACCATCATTCATAGTCACAGCAGTAGATCAGTCTACCAAGAACAAACAACTAGATAAATTTTACGAGAATAAGAATAACACATAGATTAGAAGGAAAATATAATAAAAAAAAACCGGTTACAGGAAACACTTGAATGGATAAATAAGTTTAAAAAAAAACATAGTATTAATAAAATAAAATAATTTAATGAATAAATACGTTAAAACACACAAATAGAGAGGTCAACATATTAAATATAATATAAATTACTTTATAGTACATTAAGCTAGCTTTAATTTGAGTTCTAATAGACATCTGTACGTCAAATGGTTTTTTTAGATATATTTTTTCATAAATTAAAACTTTTGTTCGAAAAACTGGAAATCAACATTTTATAAATTTATACTGTCAAGTATCATAAGGCTCTCGGACTATAAGGAATACTGATTTTAGATCAAGGGTAGATATTCCAGCAAGAAAGTAATTTTGGACGTCAGGTTTCACGCAACTGCCGCAGGTGGGGTTCCTAACCCAGAGGATCCAGCTTGGTTGATATAACAGAACAAATAATTCTAAACCCGGGTCCGACGGATAGCCACAGCGCCTTACTCCCTCAGATACTTCTGTCCCCATTTCAACATTCACACTTATCTTATACGGTTAGCGTAAACTAAAACTAAATTTTTAATAGGAGTTGTAATTTAATTAACTCAAAGCGTTGATTAGATTAGGTGTACTCTTGGAGTCAAATTCGCCATTAGCTCTATAATAGTTGAAACTAATAGCTAAAATTTCCATCGATAGAAGGCCCCTATTCATGAATGAATCATTGATAAATAAATATCGTATCCATGACAATTGTAGCTATTAGTTTCATAGTTGCCCAACTCTACTCCCCCTCCCCACCCCCGTCCGCAAATCAACTCTCATTTTACAAATTATAAAACTGTTCATTTAATTGTAAATTCGTAGTGCGAATTGTGTAACTGTAATTTACATTTATTACATATGTTCAGATTTTATCTTTTTCAATAAATTTTTAGCAGGAAAAAAAAATTCAAGTCTTTATCCCATTACTCTAAGTTGTACTTCAATTTAGTAACTATTCAAAAACAATGTTCCTTGATCACTTTTTCCTCTAAACTGCACTGAATTTTTGTTCCCCCCTTGCTCCTAAACCTTGACAGAGACACTTATAGTAAATATTGTTTCGTTCATTGTTACAGAAAAACCGACTTTTCGAGAACTCTGCTCTTGCGATTTATGTATAGTCATAGCAAATGCCAATCTTACAGGGAATTGCGTGCGTTCCAGTACGAATAGCATATCCAAATCCACTCAAGTGTCCAGTGCGATCCTTGGAATGCATAAAATTTCACCTTTTCATCAGTTAAGCTCAAGTTTTTCCAACCCATTTGTATTATTCCGCCATATATGTAAAATAAAATATAACACGGTAATATATAAGGTAAATACCTTTTTATATAATAGAAATATATGAACTAATACATGAAGCACTCTAATCTAAGCAGTAGGGCGGCGTGTCCTTTGAAGCAACTTTCTGGATCAAAGGATTTCTGAACTAACTCTTCTTATCTGCAGCGATCTCCTTTGTGCCTGGGGGAGGATTGTCTTATCTAGAGGCAACGCAAGCTGGATGAGGGTGATAGCAGTGCTTTGGAGATTTCAAGGGATAGGCCTAGTTTTGCTGACCTTGGCACAGTTGGGCAATAATAATATATTCTATATATATTATTATTGGCCAATAGTGAATATATAATAATATATTACGAATATATAATAATATATTCAGTCATTCCAAATAATTACTACACTGGTCAGTTTGATTTAAATGTCAGATTTTGATTCCTTCTTCATAATTAATGGAAGAAAACATGTTTTAGCATATTTAGTTTCTATAAAATAACATCTCATTACACAACCGTTGGCCTAGTAACAGTAGTTGCTTCTAATGTACTGCACACCTGCCCTTCATGGATTGTAGCTATACAAATTAATTTAATTTTTTTGGCTTCCCTCTTGTTTTTATTTTCCCTTTTCTTAAATTTTCCCCTCATTATCTTCTTGTGCCTGTCTTCTGTTCATGCGACTCCCTTTTTTTGAATTTTTCTTTCCCTCAAGAACCTTGATTTCCTCCAGTATTTTCCTATATCTTTCTCCGTCCAGACAGTCCTGGTGCATTATTCCAAGTCTTTCCGTTTCTTCCTTCATCTGCCTGATGTATACTCCTAAGCTTAATTTTAATTTTTATTAATTAAATTTATTTAATCATTATAATACAATTTAATAAAATTTGAACTAGATTTATTTTTTAAATTATTTTCCCTCAAATATTACTTCTCAATAGTTTTGATTATCCATCATTATCCACATTCTGTTATGGGCTGAAATAAAACTTCTATATGACTTCTCGTTGAACAAATATTTTGGACGATATTATACGAAATAAGATAATGTTTAAACTTTGTTAAAATTTTCAATATTCGAAGAGCTTCATCATGAAACAGTAAACAATTATATCGATGTTTAAACCAAAACTGAAAGCTATGCTGTCGAGAGCGTGCGTGGTTTTGGAGTTATTTAGTAAATCTTGAAAGTGTGTTTTTTCAGAAAATTAAATTACTTACTTGAAATCCCCATACCAAACTGAAACGACAAGAAACTGATTCAATTACTACTGCACTTCCTTGAAAAACGCTCTATTTGGGCATACGAATTGAGCTTTGGACCTCTACCAAACCATCAAATTCCTCCCGTATCCAATCCTTGCAATCTAAAATCCTCTGTATTATTATTACGTCACAAGTAAATTCATTCATAAAGACCTCAACATTCCATTCGTTGCAGATTCGTTGGCCAGAAATAGATATACCTCCTTTCATTCATCAAAATCCTTACCCATCCAAACCCATTAGTTTTTAATTTCTCATCTTTAACAATTTCTGATAATCCTCAGAGGAATCTGAAAAGAAGATGGCCAGGGGATCTTCTAATTTAAAGCAATGATTGAAGTACCACCATTGGGTTGTTCCTTCCCATGATTATTATGTGTTCTGAAATATTTATCACATTTACTTATATTATTTTTTTTTTTTATAAAGTTGTAAATTTTCAAATAATAGAAATGTAGTAGTAAATTATAAATTAATATTGAATGATATAGAAAAATACTGAAATTTTTGTTTCTCATGCATCCCCATGTACAAACAGCAAGAACCACCAGTGTAGTAAGCTCCTGCCTTAACTCTGTTAGCTTTAACTATACAAGAAGTACTCAAAGCCACAGCCTTGCTCTTCTGGTGCTTTAGGCAAGAGCGTTTACGCTCGAGTGCTTCTATCTCACCCGAGGCACCTTTGACTTTGTAATGTAATAATTTACATATACAAGCTATATCTACCTTACTAGCCTCATGTTTAAACATTACTGATAAATTTAGTAAACAGTACCTTTATTTATCAACACTTGAACTAATTAATATGTTGATCTTGTACTTATTAGAAGAATTATTAATCACTCTCTTAGCAGATTGGAAACTTAAATCCTAAACAGTTAATACTTTTAAGAAACCTACGCATTACTGATGGGCTGTGAAGATGATTGCTAGTGAGAAATCTTCAGAAGAATGTGATGCAGTGTGAGATTTTATCAGGAGACAAAAAAGATGAAATTGTATGTGTACGAAGTAAGCCTTCAACTTAAGGCCAGGCGCACCTTCACTTCTTATTGGCTGGTTGGATTGTAGTGGACTGTATATTGTTATGAAAATAAAACATGATTAACTTAAAGGATATCTATTGCATAATTTACAGGTGATATAGGATTGACCGAAACAGAACATTTATTGTTAGGTGTGCTAATTAATTTTAAATAATCGGTCTATGGATTTAGTGATGCTGATGATGATGGTGTGAATTATTTTTCATTATGTAACCTTTCTCCACGCTTCTTCCTCTCCACATTCCTATACCTCTCTGTCCTCTGCCGCTGGAAGGCACTTCAGGATGTCTACTCACTATGGGTTGATTCGGACTAATAAGAGTGAAGAAAAAAAGATTGCTTCTAAAAACGAAAATTGCTCTCTCATATACAAGTTTCTTTTTCCCTCCACAGAGAGCGCTGGAGGAAGTAAGCTTTGGCTGTTGGCCACATGGGACGCTAATAGTGCCTATACGGGGGCTCATCCATTTCAGGCTCTCTGTTACTTTAGGTTACTCGAAACAGTATCGATCCCAAAGATCACACTGAGCACTCGGGGGGGACTTGGATATGCCATTCCTACTGAAAAGTACGTAATCCCCAGTAGGATTGGCATGTGCTATGACTATAAATAAATCAAAAGAGCAGAGTTCTGGAAAAGTCGGTTTATGTGTAGCATGGAAGGAAACAATATTTACTGTATACGGCTCTGTCAAGGTGCAGGAGGAAAGGCGGAATAAAAAAATCAGTGCAATTTAGAGGAAAACGTCATCACGATCATTATTTTTGAACAGACACTAAATTTAATTACAAATTTAAATGCTGGGATAAAGACTTGAAATTTAATGTTGAGCAATCTTCAGTTACAGTCAAAATATTTAGATTTTTCTTAGAAAAAACGTGGTTTTCTAGGAGGTGACTTTTACTTCAAATCTTATCTCAACAACAGATTGAGATAGGAAGGTATATAGGAATATAGGAAAAGTAGAGAATTATACTAAATTGAAAAATAATAATACAATCTGAACTACAGAATATATTTAAATTACAGTTATATAATTTGAGCAACGAGTATGATTAATATAATTTGTGAAATGGGGATTGGTCTGGGATGCCCCACTAGAAACAGCATAATAATTATTTGAATTTATTGAAAAATAATTCTCACATAGATTTGTATATCTATCGCTGGAGGAAATGTCTCTTATAAAAGGAGGGGGGTGGTTAGTTGAATAAAAATAACGTTCAATGCCGTCAATCTGATCTTCCTACCTTAATTCGTTGCTGAGATATGATTTGTTAAAGCATTATCCAAGGAAACCATGCTTTTTCTACAAAAAAAAAATAATTTTTTTTTACTCCAACTAAATATTGTTCAACTTTCGTCTCTATTTGTGGAATCGGAGATGGACGTTTTGTATGATAGCAAACAGTTTTTAGGAAAATAAAGCTTTAAAGTGTATTTCTAGTAACTATCTACTACCTCTAGCTGTTTGTATCCAGTATCCATTATCATTTAAGGCTGTTTTTTTTCGTTTGGTTCTAAAAACTTTGTAGATTATTGGCTGCCTGAACCAGTCTTCTCTACAAGGTACTGCTTTCCAGTTTGCTGCATGCAGCTCTTTCGAAACTTAGTTGATTCTATCTATTCTTATTGTTTTTGGTTTCCCAATCTCTTACCTACTATACTGACAACTACTAGTGTGTAGGGGGGTCCATAAAGCCACATGTCCTGCCCACCTTAACCTCCTTCCCTTCATATCATGAGTTATAGACTGAGCAGTCTCTGCTAGCAGTTCACTTGTAGTTCTTCTCCTCCATGTAAGGTTCTGATCCCAGATCGCTCCCATAATTTTTCGGAGGAATTTTCATTCAAATCTTTCGTTTATGCTTTCTAAGGAACCTGTTAGATCTCTGGTCTCGCAGGAGTATATCAGAACTGACTTTATCATGGCATTGTACACCCGCAGCTTCATATTCGTAGAGATTTATTTGGTTTTCAGTATTCTTGACCCCATATCACAGCCCTCGAAGAATGGTGTCGTAATTGGAGAATTAA